>NW_010191720.1:33429-112190 GCF_000695765.1 Mesitornis unicolor | reverse complement strand
TCTCTCGGCGGGTTTCAGAACCGGCTCTGGTTTCAGAAGGGTTTTAGCGTGGCCAGGCAGGGAATTGGGAGGTTTTGTCTTTAACTACGGAAATACTTTTAGGTAAATATTTCAAATCCGCGGGTATTAATGGGGGGTGAAGCTTGGAGGCTGAGATCGGTCCTTAAGCAGGGTCTTGTAAAATACAAGGCAGGGGTAGAAAGGTGGTGTGTTGGCGATGGCAATCCTGTTAAATCCACGACTGACGTGAGTTCAGGCCTTAGGAGCTGTTTTGATGGGTTACATGAAATAAACTTGCTTAGGAAGTCCTTCTAGTTAGGGGTTCTAATTCTGGATTATTTTTGTAGGTGTTTTTAAATAAAAGGAATGTATTTATTTAAAGAGCACTAATTGGGCACATAAATCATCTGTCCCATAGGCAATCCCATAGTCTACCTGTTAGCTTTCCGATTGGAAAAGGCGATGGTGAGAGAACTGCTTCAGGTGCAGACAATGCAATGATGAGCATTTTTGAGATGTGTGTGATGTTCAGGGAATAAAGCACGATGTGCCCTTAAGAGAGCCTCTTTTATCCAGCACGTATATTTCAAAAATACCCCACTTTCTTCCCCGTGCATGTTTTTATGTTAAAAGCCTCAAAAGAGACCAGTGGTATGGTTTTAACTTGGGAGGGAGAGTTCCAGCTGGCAATCGTGTACAAACCTGCCCGCTCCCAACAGAGAAATGGAAAAGGTAGTTGACATATAGCACTAATAATAAATATGTATACAACTGTAGTCCAGCAGTTCCTAATTTGAAAACATTATTATTGCTACTACACTAGAGGTTCTTATTTATTTAAATAATATTTGCTTTTGGAGTTGCAAGTGTGTTTACTCTCTTAACTGCCTAATCTTTGCTGTATTACTGCGTAGTAGGAAAATATGCTCTATAATTCATGGATGGAGAACCAGGAGCGATGCACAAAATATCAAAGCAAAGCCTGGGGTGGCATATTTTTATATCTTTCACGTATTGCAAATACTTAGGAACATTCTGGATGATAAGGTCCCTTACCCGTGAGGTTTTCAGGTCCTTTGGTGTTTGGCTCAATTTTCTGGGAAGGATTGGGTCACACAGCACCGCACGACACAGCTCAGTAATCTGAGGGCCTGCACCAGCGTGGCTCGCAGGGTAAACGCGTGTACAACAGTTGCATAAGCAAACAAGTTGTTCCCTGAGCAACGGAACGAATGAAGTCTGCTTTCTTGGAGATTTGTAGCCTGTGTTCTCTACAAACATGCCCCGTGATAACCCTGCTCTCCACTGATAATATCCCCCCATCTCTGAGCCCAACCATATGTAGTTTTTCTTGTGCCTTGTATCTTTTTCTTCCCTTTACTTCTTTTAGACAGTATCTGTTACGAGGCTGGGCAAAAGCAGCATATAGTGTGTTCGTAGGTGGCTCAGTAGGCAAACTGGGTGGATGATTTGAGTTCACGCTTAAAGCATCCTTTGCATGGAGATGCTGCATTTTTCCTCCTTAAACCATCCCCAGTTTTCATGAGTCTTTTAGGAATGTGATGTGTGAGAGCTCTCTTCCTCTTTTACATGTGGCTGAAGTTAGTTGGTGAGTTCAGAAGTTACTGAGAGGAGTAGAAGCAAGGGTTAAGGAAAAGAGACCTGACTCACGCATAAAATGAAGATACATATATCTTATTTTGTGAAGAAAAACAGGTTTGTGTGTCTTTTTTATCACTGTGTAAACATAATGCAATGTCTTGAAATAAATCTCATACAGGACTCTTGCACGGCAATTAATGAGCTGTGGTATTTAGGGTGGGATTTACCTCACCTAGTTTTAAACATCTACCAGCTGAGCAACTTACTTGAGCTCCTTTTGTAACGAGTAGAAAACTAATCAATACAGTCACTAGAATTTGGAATACAGTTCCTCCCTTTCAAAACTCTTCACCTGAATTTGGGTGCTGCGTGTGTACTCCATTGCCTGCTGCTGCTGCTGGGAGTTAGAAATCTAGCTGAGATCTCCCTACCTAAATCATCAGGTGGGACAGATTTCACATTGTATTTCTGCAGTAATAGCCTTTTAAGATAACTTGCTGCTTAATTATTATTTCTGGCTCATGCAGATTTTTTTGTGCTTGTTAACACATTAAGGAACTGGTCCCTTGTGCCACCTCAGCCCTGTGTTAATTTTCGATGTTGAGAGACTTGGTCCACAATGAAACTTTGCTCCCAGTAGTGTAAAGTAGAAGGAGTAAGTGCAGCAGGGCAGGGCTGTATCCAAACGGAGCAATATCTGTGTCTGTCAGCTCTCCCAATGTGCCCTCTTGCCATTTTAAAGAGGGGCTGTACAGTAACCTTCGCTCTCAACAGTCTGTAAAACCCGTGAGGTCTCTCGAGGTCAATTTTGGGGTGGCTGTCTTGTGGAATATCAATTACATAGATACCGGCAATGTGCAAAACCTGTTCCTGCTGCCTTTGAAGTCAGGAGGATTTTGAGGTCTCTTAGTGCGGACCTGTGTCCATTACCCCGAGAGAGCTCCCCTGCTCCTGAGATGCTGTGTTTGCTGTTTATGTTTTTAATTAAAATGAGGAGAGCGTAATGATAGAGCAAAGCAGGCTGTGTAGGCCAGGCTGGGAGGTTCTGTGTGCTTTTGGCATTAAAGCAAGCAATCTCCACGAGAGCTTTGCCTTCAGTTCAGCATCTGAGATGTTATCGGAGGGGCCTGGAGGTTTATGGACGGGCTCACTTTTGAGTCCGTATCTCAGTTTGCTTCATTGCTCGAATCTAAATGGCTGAGGTAGAAAACTGAAGTTTAAAAACTAGTATTTCACAATTATGCATTTTAATGTTGGTTATACTACGGCAGGCTAGAAGCTCACAGTCCCTTCTGCTAACCTGTTGCTTAAAGATGTTTTCCTGTCTCAGCAGTTATCCCAAGGAACACCCAAAAGCCCTTTTGCCAGTTCCTTAATACCACTTCTACAACTCAGCCTTATATAGAATTGCAAAGCTCTTGACTTGATCACAGTGAGTGTAACTTTTCTTAAATAATTTGTTTATTCAAGTAAGCGGCGAACGCTATAAAACTGCAGAATTAACTAACAGTTATCTTGGATTGTTTGCCATCTTTCTGTGCAATGCTACATTATCCTGGTCTCAACTGTTAGAGCCAGAGCTCCGGAGCGGTGAATCATTACGGTTTGGTATCCACAGAATTTACTATAAACAAGGTTTAAGTTCCAGCTCTTCCCCTGTTAGGCTCTATCTTGAAAACTAAATCAGATCCAGTTTCTTCATTCAGTACTTCAAGGTTGTTACCAAACAAGTTTGTTCAAGAGGCTTTGGCATCTTGGGATTTGTTTGTTTGTTTTTAAAAAGCGTGTCTTGCAACTTTTTTCCTTAGGAGTCTGATGAAACGTCTCTATAATGATTTTATTGGGTTTTTTTAAAGTTATTTTTAATAGCTTGGTACTGAGGGATGGGGGAATGTTTCCTCTCTGGCAGCATCATGCTGTGCTGCTGGACATGGAGCCTCTTTCTGCTGAAATTTAGGAATTTCTGTTTAGTGGAGATTTTGCCAGTAGTTTAAACAGGAGCAGCTTTGGGCCTACTACTGGAGAATCCATTTGAGATTTTTATTTTCCTGAAAGCTGATTTATGTGTATTTTGAAACCAGGTTGTCCATGTTATAACTGACTGCTCAACTTTGCTGTCCTTCTGGTGGATCAAACCTGCCTCCCCTTCATACTGAAATGTTGATTAATCCTCCTGTCCTCGCAGAATAAATTCTATCGAGGCAGGCTGTGGAAAAACACTTATTACTTCACTTAAAACTGCTGCTTGTTGCCTTGGTAACAATAAATTTATGGGGTGACTTAAGCAGCTACTGCATGAGCAGAAGATACAAAGTGCCGAAGAGAATTGAAAAACATGAAAAGATTGAGGACTCTACAATAAAAAAAACATATTTTGTTTTGGATGTCCTTAACTCGTTATTCTCCTTGATCCTTGAGGTGCTAAGAAAAAAGGAGCTCTGATACCATGGTGGTATTTACCACTTAAACTGAAGTAAAACACGAGAAATAATTCTTAAGTGTGATTTTTCTCTAAATGTGGAAAAATCTGTGTAAACCCTTTACATCTTGTAGAGTTACAGTTATATTAGCCTTTTATTCAATGGTTTATCTCAGAAACAACCCCCTAATTAGTGTTAAACTCCTTTTAAAAGGACTTGTGCAGAAGCCCCCGGTGCTGGCAACCTTACGTGCAGCCCGCAAGGTGCTGGGTCGTTGCGTTGCTGTTGCTCAGCTTGGAGGGCAGCAGAGTTGGAGTAACTTGGGTCACATCCTGCTTTGCCAGGACATGGGGAATCTCCTGTCTGCTCTGCACCCACGGCACTAATGACAGATAATACATTCTGCATCAGGGTTTAGAATTGGTGTAAAATACAAAAATAGTTCAAAGATGCAAACAATTAATGGATTGTAGATGTGTATGTCCAGCTCTGGTAGATATATATGATTATGGTCTTCAAAATGCTTTGGTGTTTACCCCAAGCTTCACCTGTCTCTCTTTAGGTTCAGCTCCTGTTAACCTTTCTGCTTTAACAGTCCTGGTCAAAATATTTGGCTATTGTAGCCTTTGGCCGCCTTCTCTGCGATCTCCCATGGGGAAGATGTTTCAGGGTGGGGAAAGCTGCAGGCGGGGGAGGTTTACACCTCATGGGTGTTCAGGTCGTTGCATTTTGTGGGGAGATAGGGAGATACTTGAGCAACTTTCTGGCTATTTGGACGAGAGGCATCACTACGTGTATTAGCAGATTCACAAGCAATGTAATTTGACTTCTTTTGAGTATGCAGGAAAGTGGTGAGTGCTGTGAGCCCCAGGAGTGCAGGGGATTGACCTATTGCTAGACAAGCAGCAGATGCTCTCAGTGGAGCCATGCTGGATGCGGATCCGTTCCTTGGCCAAGTCAGATGTGATTTTTCTGCCCTCTGCTGTGAGGTGTGGGGCTGCAGCAGTTGACCACCAGGATGGCTCCTCCAAACCGGGTTCCCAGCTCCCTTTCTGGCTCTCAGGGAGATTTTCGTAGCCTGAAGTGCAGCCACAGCACTCGGAGGACTTCATCCTGCGGTTCCTTTCATCCGTGCTCAGGCTTTTGCTGTCTTCTCCTTCCACAGAGGGAATAGCTGTGTGGATTAAAGGGTTGTCTGGGGGCCAGCTCGTGGCTGATTTCTGGTGACTTACCTAATACTACTCAAGATGATGAAAGACGGAGGTAATTACACTTAGTGCATACATGCATTTTGTGGCCTTGAGCCACTATAAAAGCCCAGAGCTTTTACTCTTGAAAGTCATTCGTAGTCTTTAGAGTTGAGCGGTGTTTTTTGACCTTTCCTTTTCCTTAAGGTCAGCTGTATACATTCGGATTACTCTAGGTAGTACTTTATAGTGCGATAGAGCAACTGGTTGTGGATACCATCTCAGCGTGCTGCATTTTGCCTGTGTGCTCAGCAAGCAGTAAATGAGACCCAAAATCTTGGATTTTGAGCTTATCAGAAAGTTTTAGCTGCATTTGTACATTGAGTTTTACTTATCCTTCTGTTGGTTCTCCTCTCATGAAGCCACCAGCCCGCCCTGTCACATGCTTGCTTCCTTGGAAATACCTATCTTAATTGTTTGAAATAAATATATAGAGTACTTAAATGAAACCTATTGCTCTCCCAGCTCTCGTAGCCCACGGTTGGGATGTGCAGCAAAGCAGCTCTCTGGCTTTTTTTCCCCTTTGGCTGCAGTTTTTCGTGGGGCAAAGAGGTTGCTGCTCATTGGTCATCAGATTTCCTTTCCCACTTTGAGGCACTGTGTGCATTAGCTTTTTCTTCCAGAAAGCAATTTATGAAACGACTTGGATATGGTGCCAAAAAATCCCATTGGGCAATAACATTGCTTCAAATCCCATGCCAGCGCTGCCAGATTTTTTTTTTATTGCAGTGGAGCAATTTTTTGAATAATCATTAAGATATTTGCATAGAATTTATTTTTAACCCACACAGCAGTGGTTTGTGTAAAACCACGAGGAGTCAGACACTTGTAGCTATTAAACATCTGTCTCTACACCACTTTTGTAAGGCCTGATTATTGCTGGATGATTTCTTGAAAAGAAATAATGGTAATTTTATGGTCGGTGAGCTTTACGTACAGGGTCAAAAAGAGTAGAGATCCTGTGTTTTTAATTCTGAGGAGGGGAGTGGTGGGGGCTGTCTCAGCTATAGAGAAAAGAGAGAATCCCTAAGCTCTTAGAAAAATTGAACTAAATAATAATCCACCTGGACAGGACAGGGAATGGATTTGGACCCTCGTATTGCCAAGCATCTCACCTTTCCATGGCCTTCTCTCTTGAGTATTAAGGTTTGTCTGTGTGTTTCTGTGAAGTCTGGTTTTAAAAGGGTTGTCACTGGGACTTCTGCTGCGCTATACAGGCTCTAAATTTCCTTCTTCCTTCTAAATTTCTTACCTGTGCTTGAAGCTAAAAAAAAATATTTCCCTATTCAAACTTTTTTCTTTCTGTCTTTTCCCTTTGCTGGAGCCTGGATTCACATTATTCTGCTTACCTTCTAATTTATGATTGATGTAATTGTTTGCTTTGCAAGTTCCTTGGGTTACTGGTTCTCCTAAAGAAACTGTCCAGAGCATCAAGGCAGGGAGATTTGCAACCTTGAGAGGAAAAAAACACAACAAAAAAAGCCCAAACACTGAATCTGAAGAGAATGCTCAGGGCAGAAATGACTGGTGTAGTAAATTACTCCTGTCCGCGAAGTCTGAGCAAGAGTGTGGGCTGTACTCCTGCATGTGTGTGTATTTCCAGGTTTTTCTGCTCTCTTCCGAAGCACGACCATTTGCTCACCATTATTCTTTTGCTATCTTCCCCCCCTGCAACCATTCTAAATGACTCCCTCTGATCCACCAGCATTAATTGCACAATCTGAGATGAGGTCGGTGTGTTGCTGGCAGCTGCCTAAAGAAAACAGACTCAGTTGCATCGACATCTCTTACTTTTGTAAATGCTTAATGCCATCGAAGGACTTTGTGTTACAACTGCAGTTGTAATGGAGGGAATATCCAGAAGCTCAAGATGGCAGAAATAATATTATGAAATCCTCTTTCAGTCTTATTTTGTAATCATATACCAGGGAATGTTCCCCACAGTTTATTTCTTAACACTTGAAGAATGATGTACTGAAAAGGACCGAGCCACGTATTGTGAGCGTAGCTGTATATTGTGGTGTGCTTGGACAAAACAGTGTATATAGAAAACTAAAACAATTACCTTTCCTTAGATAAATAAATAACATTGTTCTTTGCCCTTGCAGTTTGCAGAAGCATGGACATTCGCAACAACCTGACCCGGCTGAACATGCTCGAGAACTGCACCGTGATTGAGGGCCACTTGCAAATATTGCTGATGTTTAAAACCAAGCCTGAAGATTTCCGCGAGCTCAGCTTTCCCAAGCTGACCATGATTACAGACTACTTGCTGCTTTTTCGTGTCTACGGCCTGGAGAGTTTAAAGGGCCTTTTCCCCAACCTCACAGTGATTCGAGGAACTCACCTGTTTTTTAACTACGCGCTCGTCATTTTTGAGATGGTTCACCTGAAGGAGATCGGCCTCTATAACCTGATGAACATCACTCGAGGCGCTGTGCGGATTGAGAAGAACAACGAATTGTGTTACTTGTCCACCATCGACTGGTCAAGGATTTTGGATTCTGTCGAGGATAACTACATCGTGGCCAACAAGGATGACAAGGAAGAGTGCGGAGATGTTTGTCCAGGAACTGTGAAAGGGAAGAGCAACTGCCCACCTACCGTGATTAACGGCATTTTCATTGAGCGCTGCTGGACCCACGATCGCTGTCAGAGAGGTAAGAGTGGAGCAGTACGTGTCAAATACGGCTTTGCTGTCAGTTTTTAACCTAATGGGGCTAATAGGTACGTACTCATGGCTACCTAAAAGCAAGGCTCAAAATTGACGTTAGGCAAAGGGAGGACCTTTGGGATGGGGCTGTTTTAACAGTTCTTTCATCTCTGAATAACAGAACCGAAAACGTTGTGTTTGGTTTCTTTGGAAAGTTAAGGACTGCCTACAGCTCACAAGTTTAACGGACCATGAGTGTAACTGGTATTTTGTATGATATTTAAAGTGGTATTAGTATCTCTGGTGGAGTTTGAGTAGGGAATTAAAAGTCCAGATTGACTGAAAGGCTGCAGCAGGTGGAAACAAAACGACAGGGAAAAATCCTTATGGAATAAACCCAACCCTAGAAAGGTGCAGTTACATTTTTACTGAAGCCTTCCTGCCATAACAAGGTGTAAGATACGTGGAATGTTTGCACAGAGTGAGAAGCTGGAAGCCAAATCAGACCTGAAGGGAAAAGGAGGAGGAGGAGAGAGGACCTGGATGGGGTTGAAATACCTGGATGAGTCCTGAGGCGGGTGAAATAACGGGGCTTTGAGGCTGGGTTTTGGATCAGGGGAGAGGCGGTGTTCAGAAAGTCTGCTGCTGCCGCAACCCCTGAACTCCAGTTCTTAAACTGTACTGGGGCTGCTTTTAATTTCATAGAGATTTGTTTTTTCCAAACTTGGTCCTGACCTTAAGTTTAGTTTTAATTATATATTTACTGTGATTTATGTTAAATTTGACCGTCGGGGAGCAAAGTGAATTGAGGTGAAAGTGACACATTCAGAATTGTCTGTCTCTTTGGAGGTGGTGCATCCAAAATAAAGCAGTGTGTCCTAAGACGAAATTAGGAAACTTGCGGGCTGGAGAGAATTCTTTGCCAAGCTTTAAAGGGCAACTCTGAGTGCAAAGTGCCAAACTGAGGAGAAATTCCTACCAGTATGCATAGACTAATGAAATTAATGTGGTTTCCCTCTGCTACTCCTCACCCCAAAATCGTCTGGGCTTCCTTTTAAAGAAGGTTGCTATTTTTTGTTGCCAGAATAACAGGGTATGAGCAAGAGGATGCGAGCGCCTATGTGTGTTCCTTTTTTAAAATGAAAATAAGGTTATAAAGCGTTTTTAGTTCATAAGCTCTTCTGGTATTCAGGTATTATCAGCACTGAAACCTGGTTTCTTACGCATTCATGTTTTATGTTTTCTGCTATTTCATACGGTTAAAGACCTAACTGAAACTTTTTCTGTGGCTAAACTGTTTGTAATGTCCCTCATTCCTGTGAATGTTCTGGGGCTGTGCTACAGCAGACTGGAATGTATGGTTTTTCTGCTTTATATGACTGCCTGTTTCCATGAAACCTGTGTGAGTGTCATGTTTTGGCACTCCAGAGCCTCTCGTACAAATTCAGCTGTACCCATACAGCATCACACGCTCTCTTAGTTACCTGAGGAAGCTGAGCTAGTAAGTCCATTTAAAATCAAAATTTAAATTTGAATATTAATTCAGAAGCAATTCTATACAGATGCTCCCATCTGGTTTTCTGTGTTCCTTGTACAGGATTTTGAGAAGCAGCGCTCCTGCGTATTTTGGCTGTGACTGGTGTGTGTTTTCACTTACCAAGAAATGCTAATCTTTGTTTTGAATGCTGAAGTTTGTGCTTCTATTTATTGGCAGCTGCTGTTCTCACCAAGCCGGTATCTGTATTATATTGTCCCTTCTGACACCTGCCTGGTGCTTCTAAAGTGATTTTAACAGCTCGAGGAGCCTTTGAGGCTTTTTTGAGCAGCCTTTCTTTGAACACACATGCCCGCTAGTGACTGTGGGAGAGATGAAGTGGCGTTTATTTAGTGAACCTGTTGGAATCGCTGCTCTCTGTTCTGGTGGCAGCCAAACCTTATCCACAGCGCATGGAATTGTTTTGTCAAGATTATTCAGAGTTGTGTGCATCGTACTTGGGCTTTCCTTAGTCTGAAAAGCCTCAGAGCAGCTCCCAGGGCCATCTTAATGGTGTGAAATTGTTTCCTCTGCGTTTTTGCACCTTATCTGGGAACCTTCAGCAGGGGATGCTGTGCTGAAGTTGCCCATCGCTCTGGTTTTAAGATTATTCCCCTCTTTTTATTTTTGCTCTGTGTCTTTTAACCAATGCTGGAGGGAAACGTAACGGTTTCAGTACAGCTTTCTTAGGGGAAGTTTGGTTTTGTATGGTTTGTTTTCACGCAGTTACTTCTATCCCTCCTTTGTAAATATTGATTTATTTTTGCTGTTACAAAGTGTGTGTCAATGGACAGAGACAAGTCCCAGGGTGGGAAGCTTTTCCAGCCTGCAGGAGAAAATTAAAGAGGAGAGGAGAAGTTTGAGAGAGCAAATGTGGGGAGGCTGAGAAAGGTCGCAGAAAGGTCTTGTGTGATGGGCGGGAAGGAGATGGCGGTGGCTGGGGTTGGAGTGGGGTCCTGGGTGTCCCCCGTCTCCTCCACACCAGGCCCCGACCTTCCCCTGCCTGTGTCCACGTCGCTTCCTTTGCGTTGTCCCTGCCACATCTCGCATTGATTCTGCATCTTCGATATTTCTTTTAATCAGCGCAGAGATCCCAGTTAACTCCACAGCTAACTTACCATTATCTCGGAGGCACGCGTCCAAGTCTCTGAATCATCCTCGCAGCTCTGCCTCCAGCCCAGACATTTTTTTGGTTGGCGATAACATGTTCAAGACAACAAAGTGAAGGATGTACTTGCAGACGAGGGAGCTAAGGTTGGGGATGAAACCAGTTGGGAGGAACTGAAATGATCTGTGGGCAGCTGCACGCTGTGAAAAACCAGTTGTGATACTGAGAAGTCTGTGTCTGAGTGCGAAGATGTGTAGGTGGATTTACCATAGGTTGAGATGGGTCGGGATCTGTTTCCTGAAAGTTTTCTTTTTTTTTTTCCCCTCTAAATTCCTGGTGTTGCTGTGAAAAGCAAGTCAGTTCAGTTAAGGCCAACTCATGTTATATTTTGAGTGGGACGGGAGGGAAAGATGTAGTCTGTTTGGAATTTGGGTCTAGCCTGATGCTGTTTATGGCAGCCAAATGCTGTTCCTGATCTGGAGGTTTTGTACCTCTTCAGCCCACATTTTTATAAGGCTGTTTTTTTTACATACATACTTAGGTTTACTGCTGTAAAAACACAGTTCCTAGTTCGGCACGGCATGTTCATGCAGCGAGTGGCTTTGCTGAAGAATGCAGACAACAAAAATGCTGGAAATGCCACGTCCTAGACCTCGGTCTCGATCGGCCAAACATGATTTTCATATTTTGCATTTTTTTCCACTTTTTTTTTTTCTGTCATAAAAATGCTATGTGTCTGTCGCTGCACTTGTGGAAGGAACAGTTCCCTCTGAAATAGGTTTCCTGCCAGTGCTCTTTGCTGTCGTCTTCTCTGTCCATATGTAATTTGAAGCAGCCTGATGATTTTTGACAGTCTCATTATAAAGGCGGGTTCAGCCTTTTACTACCATATCGGGTCGTTTGGAGGTGGTGTAAGGAAATAGGAAGGAAAAGTGGAATGGCCAAATAAAAATGAACAGGAAAATAATCCACAATATCAGCCAGTCCCTTGGTGGGTATCGGATGGCTGCATTCCTGGACTATAAGGATGGATTATCTGAAATACGGGCTTCATTCCTTAGTGGACGTGATGAAATTCAGGTTCTCCTGTTCATCCTGAATGGACCTTTGCAGGAGTCTGTTATCTTCTTCATCTTGGAACTTCACGCTACCAGGAAATTGGAGTTATTAAGAGTGTGGGCTGTTTCAGGTTTGTAGATGGGCTCTTTCTTCAATCTGTTCTCTTGTTTTATGAGAGAAAACCAAAAGTTGTGTCTCTGTGAAATCTAGAATTTGTTGCAAAATACTAAGCTCATGAAAAAAGAATGGAAAGCATATGAAAGCATCTGGGGCAATTGAAGAGGACAGTAAAACAGCTGATAGAAGGGATGGCAGTCTGGAGTAATTGCCTTGCAAAGGAGCTGCTAAACAAAGGTACCATGCAAAAATAAAATAATCGTGTTTGTCCAGATTTATTTAAATAGGAATACAACAGAATCTCTCTTTAATTTTCCCGTGACTTATCCAGGGGAAATTCTGGGACAGGTAGGGGACAGGTAAGGAGCCGAAGAGAGGTTTAGGAGCTTGTTTTGTTTCCTAGTACAGGCAACACAACTCAGAAAAACACTGTTCAGACCTAAATGTTTCTCCACTGCTGTGAAATGGCACCGAGAGCTTTTAAAGAAACCGGTGCCCACAGAAACTCTGCAGCTACGAACGTCTTCAAGGCAGGTTTCAATAGCAAAGTTCAGAGGTGTGTGTGGGAAATGTGTTGTGATGTTTACTTAGGTAGAAATATTACTTAGCAACAGCTTCCTGTAATTTTTATGTGCTGGGAATTTCTGTAACCATAAGCTTAGTTTTATTACCTTTGTATGGGAAAGGAGTCTTGAAGCGCTGAACAGACTCAGCTAACCTCAAGGGCAAGATATTTTTAAAGCTTCAGACACAAAAGAAATGTTTCCAGTTGCTACCACATGAAGTGGAAATGCTCCTTTTATTTTGGAGATCTGATAAGAACTGCCTTCTTAAAATTATTATTATTTTTCCCGTTAGCTCTGGCAAATGGCAGCTGGAAGTTGACACCCGATAATCTCACTGGGGCGTCTGTGGTGATCCTTGCCAAGCAACAGCTTTGTTGAGTGCACCCAGTGCTTGTGGTTGGGGCTATTGTGGTGCTCGCGAACGGCTCCACATCCTAAACTAATTCACTTGAGCTTATTAAGAGCAGTTAAGAGATTTATGGTGCTTGGGGGTGTGTTACAACCCCGAAATGGGGCAAAAGGGGTGGAAACCATCAGTCCATACAAATGGCTGTTTAAGAGTGTGCTGCTTGCTTTAAAAACACCAAACCAAACGTGGGGCTGTGAAGAAGCATCTCAGCAGGCTTCTCTCCACCGACCTGGGGTGACACAAGGCTGTAGGATTTCAAGATTTCTAGTTTCAACTTGCTGAGAAATCCCTATGGTTTCACCTCATTTATGTTTCTTCAGCTTCTTCGCAGCTGCACCTTTACTTAAATGCAGGGGGTTGAAGATTTCCTTCCCCAGCCCCAATTTCTGAGCAGTGCTTTAGACAGAAGGCACCATCTGATGTGCTTCATCTTCAGAGCGTTTGAACAAGAACTAATTCCTAGCTCATCCGACAGCTACTAAGTAATGCATATAAAGAGAATTCTCCCCAGAGTTGAGGTATCTTCATTTCTGTACAGAGCTCTTGTCAAGGCAAAGGTAGTTGATGAGTTAAAAAAGGACAGTGAGGTATTTTGCTGCTGATAGGGTGAAAAAATCGCAAGTTTTCATCTTGTTTGGTCTGAGTTGCCATTTTAATTCTTTCATCCTCAGCCCATTCCCCAAACCAGTTGGTATTTAAGGCAGCGCCTGGGCCATTGAGGAGACCAGGAGGAGTTTAACACTTCAGGAGCAGCATTCAGCTCTCGCGTTACTGCAAGAGGTTTTGAGTTGGGATTTCTGCTCCGTCTTCAGTGGTGACATTGGCTGCTTGCAGTTTCCAAGGGTGGTGTGCCAATGGTACTTCAGGCAGAATACTGATTTTTCCCACTTCAGGAACATTTCCAAGTTACTTTGTTTGCTTAAAGAAAGGAACCTGCACTACCCCTGGATAGACAAAATACAGAAGACTGACTGCACTTGGCAGGCGCGTTTGTTGGAAAATGCTGTTGTCTGGGCATGGGTGGAGAAGCAGGAAGTCGTAGAATGTAAAAAAATAACAGCAATAGCAGCGGGGTTAAGCTGTGTTAGTAATGCATGAATGGGAGCTGCAGATGGCTCACCTGGTGCAGTGTTTGCTCGGGGAGGAGGAGGCTGCTTTCATTCAGAGGAAGTCCCGCTGAATGTCAGGGTGCTTTAATGCCATGTGTGAGAATAAGGAGCTGGCCAGTTTATAGATCCTGGACGTTTTCCTCCCTTCGCCTCTCCTTAATGAAGGCAGAACAATGAATTTTAAATTAATTTTAAATGAATTTAAAGGAATTTTTAATATGAATGTTAAATCTTAAAAATCATAATTAATTGTAAAAGTAGTCTAAATCAAATGCCATTCTTGTGCCCCTTCCTGGATGTAGGCAGAGCAAATTAAATGTAAGGCCTGTGTGATCGTATAGCATTCTTTCATTTTATGATGAAGGACCTGGAAATCTTTGTTGGTGAAGGCTTTGAAGGGGTTGTGAGCTGTTGAGTCCGTACAAAGAAGTGTGTGAGAAGACCAACTGAAATATGTCCCTTGGCAAAGCTCTCTGGAACATCTTTTATCAGGAATTAGACTTGACAGGGGCTGCCTCTGTAAATACAAAACCACCGCAAAACAAAACACAGAGAAGGTCAAAAAACCCCAGGTGCAACCAGTGCGAAGACTGCTTCGAACTGAAAGGTTGAGAATTTCGGGACCTTTTGATTAATTACAGAACTGTGTCCTGCAGGAAGCAGCGCTCGCCCTTCTCTCTGTGTGTAACAATAGCTGGTCAAAAGTTCAATGATCCTGCTCCCCAATTATCTCCTATCATTGTGTGCGAGTTCCTATTGGAGCAGTGTGAATGAACTTGCTGGGATGTTTATGCCCCTTAGTTAGGGCTGTTGGTTAGCTGAAAAAAGGAAAAGAAAACCCGGTGGGTAGCGGGAAGCTGCGGGGGTATGGGCTGGGATCAGCTGGCAGCGGCCGAGCCGCTCGGGACGTGCCTGGAGTTATTTCGGTTGCTGCTTTGATCCCAAGTTTGTGGCTGGCATTGCGTAAGCGTCCAAACCAGGGCCGGGGCTCGGTCACTGAAATGCTGTGGATTGCAACTGTGTGCGTTCATCGTCTTTATCTAGATTTGTTTTTTAGGTGAGGGTACTTAGGGGGGCATTGTTTGAGAGTCATCAGCATCGCTTTTATTTTGGTTTGTGGCATTTAAAACAAACAGAATACACTTTGGCTCTGCATAGTGCTTAAACGTTGGCTAAGTGGGTATAAGGTTTTGATTTGAGTTGGGCTTCCTTGTGAATCTGTATTTAAATGAACCGAAAAAATGGGGCAGGATGCTCGGCACCTGTTCATGTCCCAGATATTTCCCAATGTGGAATTTCCTTCTCCTCTCTTCAAAATAGAGTCAGGATTTCTGTCAAGGAGAAGGACATAGGCAGGGCAAGAGGATGCTCTGTACAAACAAGGAGCCTCCAGCTCAGTACCCTCAGTGTGAATTCCTTAATTTGAGAATGTGTTTTTATTTACCTGACCAGCACCGTGAGAGGCTCTGAGGAAGATGTTGTGAAGGAAACCCCCTAAAAGAGTTGGAAATAAAGTTTGGTTAGGCTAGCATTCAGCAGAATGCTGGGATTAATTTTCTTCTACATATTTTTAAAGAACTTGGGGTGTACATGGTTTTGCTGACATCGCTTTGGTGCAATTCAGAAAGATAAATGTGATTTTAATCTTGTGTATCAGGTTAGAGGTGCCCTTTTTCAAGGATGTCAAGAAATACTGCTCTGTTGTAATTGTAAAATAGGCATTTTTGGCTTTTGCAGACATCAGCTCCCACAAGCACTGACAGGTGCCCAACGGTTGAGCCATTCATTGTAGTAACCCTTGTTCATATGCAAGACTAATGAGGGTGACTGGTATTTAGCAAGATTGGTCTGGTGAAGAGTGTAAAATTTGCGAGGTCTTTTTTGTTGGGGGAGAGGCATTTCATTAATCTGTTTGTAGAACTGCTCTTTTGTTTGAAGGCTTCTTGCTGCTGGGCACTTGGGACCCTACAGAATTGCTGCTGCTCTGTGGCCATGCTGGACTTTTGGGGCCGAGACGCGATGCGAGTCCGCAGACACCACAGGAAAACAAAGCATTTTTCCCTTAGCGTTTTAAACGTCATTAAACATCCATGTTGCATTACGACGCTGCATGGATTTTAATACCTCCTGAGCAATATTCATTAAAATTGGAGTATCAGACAAATGTTTTTCTTGTCTATTCTGCAAAAGCCAACCAATGCTATTCTATGGGTAGTGAAAATGTAACGGCAATGATTTAATAAACCAAAAGGGACTTGTTTTTTCTGCTCTTCAGCCTTTTCTGAATGTCATCTTTCTGAAGTAAGGCCGATCGCACTGAATGTGTTTACACAGCTTCATTTCAGGATGAAGGAGTCCAAGAGTTCCCTTGTGAGTACCCCTCCAAAGCTCCCAAAAGCCAGAGAGGAAATGGAGCTCCTCGGTGCGATGTCTGACTGTCTGAACGTCTCGCCCAGTGGAGCCTTAACACGGCTTAAAGGAGTAGGGCTTTTGTTTTTAAACTGTAGTCAAAGTGAAGCCTTTAAAGCTCAATAAATTGTTTCTCTGTTCGTTCTATTTGGTGGATTTTAGGCTCGGAGAATCTCTGCATTTCTGGCAGAAGGGAGAGTGTATTTTGCACTCTTACCTGGAGACTTCATGAAAAACCATTTATATGGAAGCTGGTACTTATCCAAAACAACTTCTTACCTCATCATCAGGTTTCTACAGTTGTTAAATTACCAAAAGAAATGTCACGTGTAGCTCACCTTTTCCTTAGGCTTCTCTTCCACACTCCAATACCTTTATCTCCAGGGCTGCTTAAATTACTTGTGTAGTGTTTCACAGCTCTTTCAGTGCTCAGATATTGAGTTTCCGTGGCTTGGTCCAAAACTGCTCTACAGGTCTATTTAGAACTAGGTGTCTGCATCAAGCATCAGTTTTTATTCAGGGAAATAGAAAATGTTCTCTTCTGAGCCTGTACCGTGTGTGAATTTGGTGGGTGTGATAAGAAAAACGTCCTGATGTTTTGCATGGCTCAGTTGGTGAAAGGAGGAGTTGCTGCATGACGGCTCTTGTTGATCAGCACTGGGGAAGAGCCTGTTGTTTTTCCACATGCTCTAATCTGTGATAACAGAAAGAGCTCCAGATTGTGTTTTTCAAACACGCTTTAGGTCTCTCAGCGCTCAGATTTGCCAGTGACTCTCCGTTCCGGTAGCACATCCATCCACCCAAAGCCTGATTTGAAGTGGCACGGGTTCAGATATAAGCCTTGCTTTGGTACTGAAGGAGACTGAGCAGGACTTCAGCAATAAACTGTCAAGTGTTTTGCTTTGTAGTAAGTATTTTGCAGAGGATCGCGCATTGAATGTGGACTTTGATACCCCCAGTCTCTTCTTGGTGCTGCCATTGGCCTCTTGGGTGGTTTGTGCCCCTCTCCGTGCTTCAGTGGTTGTTGGTGTTGTGGAGCTGATCAGATCCAGACTTCAACAAACATCAGACGGCGAATGCAGGAAGTGCCCTGAAACAGAATTTAATAGGTTCAGACAAACAGCTGTCAGAAATATTTTAGATAAAGTGTTTGATCTGACCTTGCACAGGCGAGTGGATGAGGCGGCATCTCGAAAACTTCTTCGGCTCCCTTCCAGCTGAGGATTGCTTTCAGTAACAGCAGCTCCATGGTTTGCTTAAGAAAAAGACTCTTTGTCTCTGGAGAAACTGATACAGCTTCGGGTTTCCTGTAGAGGAGAGTCCCATCTCTTTTTCTTACTGGGTAACACTAGCCTGTGTAATTTTTTGTTTCCCCCAGAGGACTCTATCCGTTGTAAGGTTATTTCCATACATTTCCCCCCTCACAATAACTGCCCCGTTTAGGGAATGGCAGGTGTCATGGCTTATGCTCTGGTATCAATTAGACCAGCTCTGAATAGTCTTAATTGCTCCGAAATGGACAATGCTGATGGTAAGCGGTGATTAGGCCGTATCTGGTCGCCTGTGCTGATAAACAGCCACGAAGCTGAAGTGTTTTAGCAATTGTGGCGCACGCCTGCACGGTTTGGGTTGTGTCAGCAGATCCTGTTTCTCTCGATGGCCAAGTGTCATTTAACGGGCGGATAATGAGACTTTTGCTACTACTGCACTTCCTTATTATCGAACAAAGTGTTTTCAGTGATGGTTGGTTTTATTTTAAGAGTTTACCATGGCAGAGGCATGAAATAAAACGGGATTTTCACAATTGACAGTTGGAGCCACTAACAATTGTGGGAGAAAGGTTAAAAACTCAAGATCTCCACTGAGTTTAATGTAACTTCAGGAGATTCAGTTCCCTCGTTGTTGGCCTCTCCTTGTTGGGATGACACAAGTAGTTTGGGATTAAACTCCTTCAGATTACAACTTTCTCTGGCTTAATTTAAGGGAGAACCTGATTAATAGCCACTAAGGGTGCTTGGGCAATGGAGTTTATGGGTTTGGTACTAATTTATAGCCATTTGTTTTTCCTTAGAGTTGTATTTGTGTGACTTTTGGTCATTTTTATAATTTCTCATTTGGCACTTAGATTAAAGAAGCAGAGTGATGTGGTACAGCACACATCCTATGGATCAAAACCCATGGGGCTCAGTATATTTGCAGTGAGAAGTCATTAAGCAGATATGTATCTGGATAGAGCCGAGTTGGGTAATTTTTGTGTGGCCACATATTATTATACATTGAATTACTTGAAAATGGGCCTTGCTGGCATGCTGAAGATGACAAGGGCAAGTAGTAAATAAAAATACATTTCACAGAGAGGTCTCAACTGCTTGGCTCTGGAACGGCAAGCAAACAGTATCTATTTCAGTACTGCTAAGTAAATTCTTATACCTAGAAATAAACTGTGGAGAGCACGCTTATGGCTTTGGGCAAAGAGAGAAGGGTGTATAAATTAGTGGGCATGAGCTGATGAGGCCAGAATGACTGGAGTAGTTGTGAGAATATTATATGGGTGCATATGATTTATGCATTTGATACCAGTGTGCCTAGTAATGAGATACTGCATACATTTCTCCTTTCCACTATTCAACTGTGAATTTGAAGAAGATTATTGAAGGTTCAGGGTAAACCATAACACCTATTAAATAACGGGGAGATGTGCTTTACAATACTTAGTTTTGGCTATATGTAGGTGGGAAATCACTCTGGTAACAGAAGGATTCCTGGATTCCTGCATTACCCATTGGTGACTCCTTCCATGCATTGGCTGGAAGGGGAGAAGTAGCTCAGCTGGGAGAGCGTTAGACTGAAGATCTAAAGGTGCCTGGTTCAACCCCAGGCTTCAGCAAGGATTTTGGGGGTGGACAGCAGGATGACCATGAGCCAGCACTGTGCCCTTGTGGCCAAGAAGGCCAATGCCATCCTGAGGTGTATCAGGAGGGGTTGGTGAGTAGGGCAGAGAGGTTCTCCTCCCCCTCTACTCTGCCCTGGTGAGACCGCATCTGGAATATTGTGTCCAGTTCTGGGCCCCTCAGTTCAAGAAGGACAGGGAACTGCTGGAGAGAGTCCAGCGTAGGGCTACAAAGATGATTACGGGAGTGGAGCATCTCCCTTCTGAGGAGCGGCTGAGGGAGCTGGGGCTCTTTAGTTTGCAGAAGAGGAGACTGAGGGGAGACCTCATTCATGTTTATAAATATTTAAAGGGTGAGTGTCACGAGGATGGAGCCAGGCTCTTCTCAGTGACAAACAGTGATAGGACAAGGGGTAACAGACACAAGCTGGAACACAGGAGGTTCCACTTAAATTTGAGAAGAAACTTCTTCTCAGTGAGGGTAACAGAGCACTGGAACAGGCTGCCCAGAGAGGCTGTGGAGTCTCCTTCTCTGGAGACGTTCAAAACCCGCTTGGACGCCTTCCTGTGCAACCTCATCTGGGTGTTCCTGCTCCGGCAGGGGGATTGGACTGGATGAGCTTTTGAGGTCCCTTCCAATCCCTAACATTCTGTGATTCTGTGTGATTGGCTGCTCATTTGGGACATAACGGCTGTTTTGAGCCCTGCCAGATTGCCTGCGAAGCATTTGAGGTGGTCTTTAGGTGGTATTACACCTTTCTCTCTCCTCATCCTCTCTGGGAGGTGAGGTGGGAAAGGGGAACCTGCAGTAAGTTAAACTCCTCCTTTCTCTCTGGCTTCTTTTCAGTATTTTCGACCAGAAACACAAGTTCAGCTTCAGTATCTGTGTTTGCAGTTCATGACTATGCTGCGAGGTCTGTCCAGATTAAAATCTTAGCCTCTGTCTGACATTTCTGTGAAGATCATTAGTTATCAGCTTAATCTTTGTGGTTAATCTTATACTTCCGCCCATTTCATTACCTTTCTTGGTTATGGACAGCTCCGCTGTAAACTCTTATGTCCTTTTTGGTGTAGATTTCCTCATATTTTGTGTGTCCAGGTTACATTTTACACATCTTTTCACATAACATATCTAAAATGCAATCTTCCTTATTCTCACACAGCTGCACGCGTCAGCTCAGCTTTCATTCTCTCATGCCTTGTTTACTACAACATCCTTCTCCGTGGCCTTGAGAAAAGCAGTTTTACCCCTCTCTTATCTTTGCAGAAAGCAAAGGTTATACATTTCACCTCGTGCTTTGATCTTGCTGCTCCTCATTTTCAGGACAGGGTTTGTAGGTTTGTGTTAGTCCTGCAGTTTGAAAAAAAATCAGATGAGGCCTTGTTCTTGGCCCAGCACCCTGGTTCAGAGACCTTTATTCAAAATCCAGCACGGATAGAGACTTTACACACAATTACACGTATTTTTAGGACTTTTGTGGCTGTCTGGACCGCTTCACTGTGGTCTGCTGGCATCGCAATGTGAGCGAGCAGGAGTAGGTTAAAGTGAACAGGGATGTTTGCAAGACGCTATACATCGGAAAGAGTAATACAGAGTTAAATATTAACGTGGAGCTTTCATGAGGCTCCCAGGCGATGTGTCAACCGTTGAATGATAAAACAAATCCTTAGGTTGTAATTAGGATTGAAGTTTAACAAACTGTAACAACAACAACAAAACACTCTCGTAGCTGTGAGCAAAACAATGAGCAAAACTTTACAGAAAAATTCTCCAAAGGAAAGAGTCTGGCTTTGGTCCAAATTACAAATCCTCTGTTCTGGCTTACAAATCAAGTACAACACGAGGTGGCTGATGCCCACGCTACTTGAAAATTAATTACTCCTTCGAAATCTCCACGTTCCCCAGCGATTAGGGACGCTGAACATTTCTGCATCTTTTCATAAGGAGACAGATTTCGCTACGTGTTTTTGTAGCAAATGACTGCCAGAAAGACTGAAGCTTGGAAAATTTTGGCTTCCCAGTCCTCAGGTACGCGAGGTGTAAGAGCGGCTGTGGTGACTTCTTCTGCAGTTACCACCCATCAAAGGCACTGACAGGTGGGGTTAATACTGGTTTGCATGGGGGCATTTTGCTTTGTGATAACTGCCTGGGGACTCCGGGTTTTGCCTGAAGATGCAGTGTTGATTTAGGGGCTCGCGTATTAAAGTAAAATAAGCAGAGGTTGGTGCTTAATTCTGCTCCCTTACTCTGTGCTAAGCTCCTGGGTAGCTTTGAGCACAAGGTGCAAGGAGCAGGCTTGATCTGTTCGCCCAAGAGTGGCACAACAGCGGTGTTGTGGGCACTAGGTGAGGTATTTGCAGCTTCTCGTTGCTCTCCTTGCGTGCGCTTTGGGACGGTTGCTCCGCCTTTAACAGCGCCGCTGTTTTCAAATCAAACTCCGTGTTTTGGTGTTTTGAGCTTGATTGCTGGCACTTTAGCCAGATTTCTCCAAGCTGTTTTTACCTGCTTGGGTGATCAGCTTGACTGAAAGGCACCAGGAAAATGAAAACAGACTTGGTCTTGAGTTTTACATATTTTTTTTTTCCAGCTTTATCCCCCAGCTCTCAGCAGAAAGAGTTCAGATCATCGGGCCTTGCTGCCATGGTGTAAACACCACATGCACTGCTTAAAAGAAAAGAAAAGAAAATGAAAATAAAATATTTCTTTGATCTTTATTCTGTCTGGGCAATATTGGGCATTCCAAAGTGGGAGGCATCCACTTCTCTGTGTCAGTAGGTGGGATGACAGAGGAGAGCGGGAGTGAAAACCTTCGAGAGAGAGCAACAGAAAGGTGCAGATCCGTGAAATGAAGGTTTATTGGGTAAAGACGTGAGGGACTCTCCTAAGTGGGGTTTGCAACCCAAGAAGTCCTATCCCCAAAAATAAAAGATGCTATTTGGGCCGTTGATTTACCAACTCAAGACCACAGAGGTGAGCCGCTGAGCATAAAGTTGCTCAGGGCTTTGTGCGTCTGGGCACAGACACAGGGCTGTGTCCTTGGTAAAGAGCGAGTGGATCCTCTGTGGTTGATGGACCTCCTCCAGGCTTTGTTCCATTGAGGTAACATATATAACTATATTTTTATGTATTATATAAATACAAAGAGTGTGTGTGTATATGTGTGTGTATGCATGGGTTCCTCTCAGTAAGTTTTCTGTATTTCTTGGCATAATTCACGTATGAGTAAATTTCTCCATTTCCAGAGAAAAACTCCACCTGTAGTTGTAGTGCAGGAGATAGTAGATTACTCCACGGTCTAAACAGCAGAAGGTTGGCATGGCAGAGGCTGCATTTCTAGAGACATTTCCCCTTATCCAGTCTTTTCCTCTATCAACAGCAGAGCTCAGCCTTTCCCCCTATCTCCATTCAACAACTCCTTTTGCAGAGCTCCGTATCCTCCGTTATCGTGACTGGCCGAGGTGGCACACGACTCCAACCCCTTTTATCTTCTCTAAACTCACGTTTGCTGATCCTGACAGGTCCAGCAGTACCAGCACCTCCGCTGGTTTTGGCTGTGGCCTCTGTTCTTGTCTGGGAGGATGCCTGGTGGAAAGCAGCCGAATACGCAGGGTTTGCAAATGGCACCGGTCCCGTTTGTGAATATTTGAGACATTCTCTGTAGCTCCAAACGAGCATGTAACTTGTGAAAGGGCTGGGAGGCGGAACAAGTGGGTTTTTTTATTCTTATCCTTACTGATGAATGAGATAAGACTTGTAATGTTGTCCTGAGAAATGTCAATGGGAAGAGTTTCCTTTATGTTTTGGTCGCAGTGTGTTGTTTTTGGAAGTCACTGTCTATGGGAAGGGAGGCACCTGCAGTTAATTTTATCTGTTCCTGTGTAGATACGGACCTCCTAACACTCCCAACTCGCAGTTCGGTGGGGTCGTGGCATTATGTACTGTAGTATCTTATTTTATAAATAACACTTTAATTTTAGTGCTGATAGTAAAACCTTGAATTTATTTGGCACTCGTTCCTTCCCAAGTCGGTGCTGAGAACTGAAAACTCATTGGAGTCTGTGCATTTTGGGGGTGGTTGTTCCTTGGACCTCTCTGACGTGGGGGTAAAAGGGAGCAATAAATGTTTTGAGAGCAGTGGAGGGCTGTGAATAAGCGACATAAAGTTAGCTTGAACGTGTTGTGATGTTTCCTGAATTCTGCTTGATAACCACAGTCAGTCTCGGGCATTGACAGTTTAGGTTTTTGCCTCTCTGGTCTCAGTGACATGAAGAAATAATTAAAGGACATAAACCACAGTGCAGAGGGGTTGGCAGCACATGGATTTTTTTGCAGCAACCCACACTGCTATGGTATTTTATATTTATACCTGTTCTTCACTGGACACAGTTTTCCTTAGTTTTTGATAGCTTTTTTCAACCTTGTGACACATTAATGCACTCTGATTAGGTGTCGTCTTGACATGTTCAGATCAAATAAATGCTCACAAGAAAACAGATAATGAGTGAAAAAAACAAAATTGTTTTATGGATAAAAATTACATCAGAGCTCTCTGTAACAAACACTACCTAATGACTTACTGAATTTGGAGTTCTTGACAGGAGGAGAAGGAGTTAATCTTGAGGAAAAGGGATCAAGTAAAAAATGCTGTGTACATATAACATGATATAATGCACAGTCTTAGAAGGAGGCAAGTCTCAGATGGGTCTCAGTAGCAGCGGTGCTGCTCAGCACTTGCAGAAATGCAGGAAACAGGCACAGACTCTGTAGTGCTAAATTAAGATCAGACGCTTGCAACACACATGAGGAGTTACTGCCCTGGGCGATTGGTCCTCGGGTTTCCTTTCTTTTTCCTCGTTGGTTTTGTTTTTGTTTAGAACCGCAAGAACCCATTTCTGCAGAGGTCGTTATCATGACTTTAGAGTTAGGAAATTAAATTACAGCTGCCGCTGCAACTGTAGCTCAAGTATGATTTTATATATATATGTGTGTGTGTGTGTGTGTGTGTGTGTGTGTGTGTGTGTGTGTATGGGACTACGCGTGAATAAATGTACATGCAGATATTGCAGCCATTTACAGTGACTATTCATGGACAGATATTGCAGCCATTTACAGTGACTATTAATGGATAAATTTCTATGACAAATATCGCAGCCATTTACAGTGAGAGTAAAAAAACAGGAGGAAACGCAGAGCTCTCCGATACTGTTTCTGTGGGGCTCTGGCTTTGGATTATACACGTGTGGACGTCATATAGCATTACACTAACCTAAGCTCTGGCATTGAGCGATGCGTATCGCGGCCAAAAAAAGCCATTTTAAGCTGTGTCAATGCCGGCTTCGCACGGGCTTCCTCCTACATTTTTTTCTCCTGGTTATAAATACACCTCGCAACTTAAACGTTCGCTAAAAACACCTGCGATCGCCTGTTAAATTGCATTAACCTAATGAGTTTTGTGGTGGCGTGGGCTCCTGTGCAAGCGCTTGTTTGGGGAGCCCGCTTTTTGGGTGGCCGGCAAGGGGTTAAGGTGTGTTTGCCTTTGCAGATAGCAAGCGGTTGGATGCCTCCCTGTGAAGGCAGCGAATGCATTGGCTGCGGGTGAGGGCGGTTCTGCTGCCGCAGTTGTTTTCTGTCCTGGACTTCGTTTTGGATCTGGAGCCTCCTCCTTGCCTCCCCCATAATCAAAACACAGCTTGTGGAATTGGTGGGAAAGGACCCGGCGGTGCCAGGCGAGTTTGCTCCTTGCCGCTGGCTCTCAAGAGGACGTGGTTGGTGGCCCCGGGTGGCCGAGAGGACCCGTGGTGACCCTGCCTCTGCTGATCCACGTTCACATGGACGGGGCTCGTTATTGCACAGCAGAAAGATCGCGTGGATTCGTGACAAAACCATGAGGGAACATGTGTCCCCGTGCAGTGGGGGGCATCTTGATGCTCATACATGGGATTTAGAATTTCTTCGTAATAAACCATGTACCTCTCACTGTACCCCAGCCAGCGTCTGTGTGAACGCTCAACTCAGCTCATCCAGGACATTGCTCTTTAAACCCATCCGGTGGCAGAGGATCCCAGAGGAACAGCAAAACTTACCCTGATTTATTTATTATTTTTTCTCTATTTCTGACAATTCACTGCTATTGTTTTGTCAGCAGAAAGCAAGAAACAAGACCTAACACAAATATTTTTAATCATACTTCAGATAAATTGTGTTTTTTAGCTGAACAGCTTAATGTTTAATTGCCTTGCTGTTCAGTATGGATCTCCTGGTTACCTGTGTTGGCTTAGGAATGTGTTTACAGTGTCTGTGTGTTTTCTTTCCACCTGAAGCACAGGGAAGTGGTGAAATGGGAGCGATCCGCAGAGTTAGAAATTCCTTTGCGCTGACTCCACTGCCTTTTGTACCCCCCCCCCCCTCCCCCCAGCTGGGCCTCAGCAGCACAAGAAATGTCAGGTTGAATCTGTCATCGGAAAGGTTTGTAAAATGCGCTGTTTCCAAAGGCTTTGGAGCCGCTCTCGCTACCTGGTTAAATATTGATTCATCCCTGGAACAACAGGTTTGAACCTCGGCGACGGCCCCGTTTCTCCCCCAGCCAGGGCAGAGCCGTTGAGCGTTGTGGCGTTTGTCATCTTTGGGACAAGGAATTCAAAAGTTTCTGTCTTAAAAATCTATGGAGAGATTCTGTGGCTGTGATGAGCTTTGCTGTGGTGCCGAAGCATTTTTGCTTGCAGCAGCTTATAGGGTACGGTGTGAGGGCTTCTGCCCCTACCCCAAAAAAGCTGCTCCCTTGTCTCTACCTGGGATTTATGAATTTTGCCTTTCTTCTCTTCTCTGAGGAATTACGAGTTTACTTTTTAACCTGTGCTGAAAGCACCACATTCTCCAAATGTTCCCCAGCATTAACCAGAGGTCGGGGCTGCATGGTGGCTATGACCAAATATATTTGTAAATTATAAATATGCATATATGTATGCATATATTTGGACTTTACATCTATCTATATCTATATCTATATCTATATCTATATCTATATCTATATCCGTATGTAGATATCTACACACACACACATATATATATGGGCCTTCTTGATTTGTGCTGGACCATGCCACAGCTCCTACCAGTGCAGTCTTATTAAGAAAAGGCAAATCTACATGGATTAATGACAATTATTGGAGTCTGCAGACCTGGCTGACGAAGGGGTAATGAGGTGACGTGGTCAGCACAAACTTATTTAATGCTGTCCTGCAGTAAAAGGATAACATGGCAGCATGAAAAAAAAAACAGAACAACCAAACAAAATCCCCATTCGGAGTCACATAACCTGGATGCTGTAATAATAGTTATAAGAAGCAATAATGAAGATATGCTGGAGAGGTTTCTACATGGTTTTCGGGTCCTTATTGGGAAAGATGAAGTACTTTCTAGCATGCATACTTTGATAATGTCAAGACGGCATCTATTTGGGATCTTGTGCAATGAGGATTTGCATAAGATAGTGATTGACAACTTCTTCTTTGAGTGCTTAATGGAAAAAAAGCCGTTGCCTTGGCTGCTGTGCTCTCTTCAAGCTGTCTTGTAGACATCAAAGCTCTTGGAACAGGAAAAAGAGAAACCTTAAGAACAGTTTAAAAATAGTTTAATTGTATCTTCTGCAGATCTTTAGAGTTGAGAATTTAAACAGTTTCTGCCCTGTGAATATGTGCGGTTGAGCTCAAAATGTGTAAATAAGCATAGGACTTTGAAGATCAGTTTCCATAACAGATTTACAAAAAAATAGTGTGGCGCAATGTTAACTGGGTGCCGGGTGGCACTGGGTGTTTTACCAACTTTTCCAGATTACCTGTCTGCTCCACTGACCCTTGATAAACAAACGCTGTCTTTTGAATGTTTTGAACTTTAGAGTTCTTAAGCACGAAACAGAGACCTGGGAAAATGCCCTTTGGTAGGGAGCTGGGATGAGGAAGGCTGTGCCTTGTGCTGCACAAATCCTGCGATGCTGACCCCGCGTCACAGAGGTGCGAGCTGCAGTGAGCCAATATCTTGCCGTTATTTCTAATGAACTGCAGCCGTGGCATCTGTTACTAGACTGTGCTCTGTCTGTGGCCTGGTAAGGAATGTATAACCATGCTTTCAAAACAAGCCTTTCATTTTATATTTAGGCTAATAGACGGTATCATCCGCATGTTGCTTCTGTTTGGTCATTGCAGGTTCACAAAGTAAGACTTGTTGCTAGAAATGGGCAAGAAGTTGGTCAGCACGAAAGAAAATGGATTTAAAATACGCTGCTGTGTTTCTTGTTAATGAATGAATTTTGGAGAGTGCAGAGCAAAAATACCATCAGTGAATCCCTGACACGGAAGCAGTAAGATATTGGAGATTAAATTGACCTTGTGATCGAGTTTCAGCTTTATCCATTTCGTATTTCTTCAAAGGATTTATCAGGCTGGAACAAAGCAGAGGTTTCTCATTTTCACTTCCCCATCTACTGCTGCCCATTCCAGGAATGGCATTAACTGCTTTAACACACTTAATTCTGCAATCCTTCAGCATGGGGCAGGGGGGATTTTCTTCCTACCCACAGCTGAGGATTTGATCATCAGAGCTTCGGTAGCGCTGTACTACGGGTCCTACAAGCTGCTTATTTCATAGGGTAGAACCAGACCGTGTTCTACTACTGGTCTGCTCACGTGCATTAGCCAGAAATTAAAAATGACGTATTAGCCCCTGAACATTGGTGTGTCTGGGACTTCCCCAAATAAGACCCCTCCTGCTTCTGCACTGAATATTGGACAGAAAGTTTGGGAAATTTTGAGGCAAATGGTGTGAATTAGGTGTGAAGTTCTTTGATGTGGCCAGCGCTGATCACAGGAGGATTTATCCACGTCTGCCTTCACCAGGGTGCTTGGGCAGGACATCAGGAGCCGCTCAGAGGTGCCCTCAGACAAAACCTTCCTGTTTGCTGAGAAGCTGATGTCTTGATCTGCTGTAGCCTAAAGGCCGTGTAGCTGCCGCGCAGATAAATCTAGGGCTGTGTCCCTGTCCTTCATCTCAGGTTCTTCCTCACGTTTCAATGGCTGCATCAAAGCTGAACTTGGCTTTGGTGCTTGGTCTTGTGGTGGTAATTTCAGCTTTATGATATCTTTTCTGACCTGAACTTGAGGAGTATGTTCTGGATTAAACAGTTGGATTTAATTGGTTCAGCCTCATTTGAATCATTAAGACGTGGAGGTGCTGAAGGGCAGAGGGGCCGGACTGCCCTTCCCATCAGAGCTACACTGGGTTTACTCAGCCTCCGCTCCAGCTCCTTGCTCAGCATTAGTCATGGTGCTTGCTCTGAGCTATGCTGCTGCTTGGTTTCCATTTCAAAGCCCAAACCGCTCATTAAAAGTATTGTGAGGTGCTAAGTAATGGGTAATTAAAAAGGAAATAATATAAACCTCAAGCAGTAGGACTCATGTGTGCCCTTCTTCTTGGACCTCCTGGTAGAGTCACTAAAGAGCTTGTGTTAGGTGGCAGGGCAGCAGGCTCCCTCGAGGGAAGCTGGGAAAAAAATAGTTTCTTAAACCAAGAAACTAGAATCTTGTGGCTGAAAGTGGCTATCCCAGACTGGGAAGCTCCCACTGCAGGAGTTTCATCACTTCTGGACTTCAGAAATAAAGTTGGAGTCACTGAAGGACTCCTGGGAGCCTTGTAGTGCTGGGCTGAGCAAGAGTATCTGTTTTCTTTTTTGAGGACGAGCATTAATGAATTGTGAGGGTGAATGATAGCACACTCCAAAAATGTTATTAACATTTGGAATTTACAACTGACAAGTGGCAGGCACCAGCACTTCATGGATGCATCTTTGGAAAGAAAGCAGCCGAGCAGGATGGAGCGTGGTTGCTCGTAAGCCCTTCACATCCATGCAGCGTCGGGTTGGCCTGTGGTACTCAGTGCCTTTTATCTTTTCTCTTCACAGTTTGTCCGCCTGCCTGCAAGTCCCAAGGCTGCACCTCTGATGGTCAGTGCTGTCACAGCGAATGTCTTGGGGACTGCACGGAGCCGAACGACCCTGAAAAATGTGTGGCTTGCCGCAACTTCTACCTTGAAGGCAAATGTGTGGACACCTGCCCGCCTGGGTACTACCGCTTCGAGGGGTGGCGGTGCGTGACCTTCAGCTTCTGCCAGGAACTGCATAACAAGTGCAAAAATGCCAGGGAGTCAGGGTGTCACGTTATCCACAACAACGAATGCGTGCACGAGTGCCCGTCAGGGTACATCATGAATTCCAGCAAGTAAGTATGAGTGTCTGCAGGTAAAGAAATCACGCTCTGGGTTTTGGACTGTGCTTTTATCTGGCTTGGACACAGGGTTTGTGTTCTGCGTCAAGACCAAGAAAAGTTTCTGGCATTGGAGCATCTGTGACAGTTACCTGGTTGACTTTAGTATGATTTGCAAATTAATACCTTGCTAATTCGAGCCATTAAAAGCAGACAGGTTTGCCTACTGTGTGCCAGTAGTTTATTCTTCCCTTGGCTTCCCTTATTTCCTCTCAAATTTGGAAAAAGTGGAAGAGGGAGATTGAGGGAGAGGACAAGGAAGAGGAGCATCCTCAATTTGGAAGGGTATTTTTGTAATGAAGTGGGATGAGGGAGGCTTTAATAGCCTTCTTCACTCCAGCGCAAACCTCAGGCTAGAAAGCCTTGCTATCAAGCAGAACAGGGAGAAGTCATGTCTAATGAAAAGAGCACAGCGTATTTGGAGTGGATCATTCGCAGAATATCTGTCCTTCAGCCCTGTAATTACTTTCATTGAGCAGGTTCAGGCTGTGCCAGACACAAATGGACAATGTAACAAACAAGCGTAGCATGAGTCAAAGCAGGGAACAGCCATTCTGACTATTCCCAGGGTTTTTTGACAAAGGAATTATTTAATTTCTGTTGCTGAGCTGTTGTTTAGCACTGCAAACTTTGTTGTTTGTCCCACAATAACATTATATATTGTGATGAGTCAGATTTCCTATGAATATTGGTAGCTTTGTACTCACATGTATTTGCTCCTGCCGTAATAATTTCAGGGAATTCATTCTAACAGGACTTTATCTTCCTTTTCCTGTTTTGCTTTTCAAAAGACCAAACTGGCATCCCCCAAAGTAGATACACTGCTTGTGTAACAGCACCTGTCACCTCTCTTGTTCCTCAGTAGGACCTCACGAAGCTACTCCGTGTTTTTCCTAGAGCATTTATTTCTCTGAACCAATTGGGAACACATTCTTGTGGCATTAGAGACCAGGGCAAGCAGTCATCTTGCTGCCATTTAAGAAGTATTTCCCTAGAGAACAAAGCATCTGTTTGCTTGCCTTTTTCTTAAAGCAACTTTGTCCAGTCCTTAAGTAGAGGATTCCCAGATGAATGCCAGCTCCCACTCATCAATTACGTGTTTGGTTAATGATCTTGAGATGGAGACTGAGCCTGGGTTTCTTGATCTCAAAAGCCCTGGTGTGTGTAGCACTGAGCAGCATCACGGTGGATGGGCTGTTCAAAATAGCCACAATCACTACATTCTGGTTTCTGTTATGTAGAGTGGTTATTCGAAATATAGCAATGACAATTCAAAGAATTAACAGCAATTTGGAGTTCCTAAGAGCCAGTGCCACTCACTGCAAGTGAATCCCATGGCACATTGTCAGGACGCTGTCGCTTTGAGTCGATTCCTCTGTTCTTGTGAATTACAAGGGACACCCCAGATGATGTTCTGCAGCAGCATCTCATCTCCATTCCTTTTTGTTTTTCAGCTTGCACTGTACACCCTGCGCAGGACCCTGTCCGAAGGTTTGTGACTATGGGAAAGAGAAGACGATTGATTCGGTGACATCGGCCCAGGAGCTCCGTGGCTGCACAGTTGTTAATGGCAGCTTGGTTATAAATATCCGTGGAGGAAGTAAGTTCTGCACGAGCAGGGGGTAGGGAGCACTGGGTGTCAGATCAGTGAATATGACACCATCCACAAGCTGGGCTGTTTCTCTCTTGCTTTGGCCACTTGATCTTAGAGTGATTCAGAAAAATAACCACAAAACGAAAGGTCCTGTGATGCTTATTTGGGGTTTTTTGCTAATTGATGCATGTAAATTCTTTTGAATTTATAAAATAGTGCTGTTTAATATGTTAATATTTAATAGTAGTGTTTTTCTCTGTGATATCAGAAAACCAAACCTGATGTTTTCTTTTCCACAGATAACATAGCGGCTGAGCTAGAAGCAAATCTTGGCTTGATAGAAGAAATCTCAGGTTACCTAAAAATTCGCCGATCTTACGCCTTGGTTTCTCTTTCTTTTTTTCGTAAACTGCATCTGATTAGAGGAGAAACACTAGAAGCTGGGTGAGTTCTTTCAAAAGATATTTTATTTTATTGCTTTGAAGTGTAAGGAGTGCCGGTGCTATCGGGGTGATTTGTAAACAATTCTTAAGTTATTTTTAAATGTTCCTCTGCCTACCACAGGAGATGGTTTACATTCATTTTTCTTTCATGTCTGGATTAATGTAAGAGAAAAGTTTTCAGTGTTTCCCTCCCTAATCCACGTTTTCATTCTCTGCTCTCAGGAATTATTCATTTTATGCCTTGGACAACCAGAACCTTCGCCAACTCTGGGACTGGAGTAAGCACAACCTCACTATTGCACGAGGGAAACTCTTCTTCCATTACAATCCCAAACTGTGCTTGTCAGAAATCCACAGGATGGAGGAGATCTCTGGGACAAAGGGGCGTCAGGAAAGGAACGACATCGCCCTGAAGACCAACGGTGACCAAGCCTCATGTAAGAAAGTCTCAGAATGCAGCGAAATTTGCATAATTTTCCTTTCCTCTTGCTTTTCTCACACTCTCACTTCTCTCAGCCCAGCCTATGATGTTTTTCCAGGGGTGTCCTTGTCCTTTTGGTAAAGCTCCAGGCTTGTGTTTTGCCGCTTGCTTCTGCACTGCAGTTACACAGTCAATTGCCATGAGTAAAAGTCGTTACGGGTTCCCCATCTGGCCAGGAGCCTACCTTGCCAACTTTGGTCTTCAGAAGTTTGCTCTTTGTGTGCTCAGCTTTGAGTTTTTCAGGGCTCAGTGTATTGTTGGGTCTTTTTGAAGAGTTTAGCACAACATAACCTCAGTGCAGGCTGGGACTTTGTGTTACTGCCCAGTACCTGATTAATGGTCATAATCTTCTTTTCCCATGTCATGAGGCCATAGTACGCATGCAGAATAAACATGGTAGAGAACCAGGATTTTCACCCATCTCTGGAGCCACGTCAGGGAATTGCTATGACAACAGAGAAATTTTTCCAACCATTTTTGTTCTACTTCTCGGAGGTTTTTAAGGTATCGGCTTTCTTCTAGAACAGCGATAAGACGGTGCCTGTGTCAGCACGATGAAGGAGCAAACGCACAGCGTTGCTTTGTGCTCTAACTAAAGCCACCCTGCTGAAGATACAGTTCTGCAGACATTTATTTTGGCAGCAGTACTCCCATAAACACATCCCTTCTGCACCCCCAACCCTGCTGTTTGTTCCCAACCTCTGCCACACGCAGTCCCCTTTCCCTGTTTGTGCCAGTAAAACCCTTTCAGGGCTGCATGAACCAGACTGTAAAAGTAATCTGGGGTAAAACAAAGCAATCTTTCTTGGTTTTTTGGTGACAGCACTGCTTAAACAGTCCCTTCCCTGATTCTGCCATCATTTATTATACTGATGTAGGTATTTGTGAACAGACCTAAAAAATGAAGATCTTTCAGCTGGAGCAGTTTCCTGATCTGCTTTGCCACATATCGACACGTGCAGCCATGCCAGCGCAGTGGGGAGAGGGGAGCGTAATGATTGCCTACCTAAAAACTGGCAGTGCCAGTGAAAACCCTATGCAGAGCCTCTCCTGCAGGGCTATTGCAGCTCTGACCTGGGCAGAGTGAAGGAGGGTCAAGGCATTAGCTGCCTCTAAAGGTGATCTGCTTCCACATTTGGGGATGAAACTCGATTTGGGTTTCAAACCCAGCTCTGCCCCATGGTTGTGTGCAGCTCCTGGGCTGGGTGGTGGCTTTGTTTGAAGGCAGCTGCAGGGGATGGTTGTGTTTCTCTTCGCCAGCTTTGACTCAGCTCTGCTGAGCTGTTCTCTGGGCCACCCCCCTCACCTCAAACCACCGGTTGCCAGCGTGTTTGGCTTTTTGTTTGTTTTTACATTTCAAGACTAATTTTCACATTGGCAGCATCCTGTTTACTGAAAAAAGATTTAAAATGAAGAAGAGAAGAAAAAAGCCCTTGTTTGTTCTGGATGTGGTGCCAGTGAAATGAATGTTCTTCCTCCCTTGTACAGCTACTGCAGGAATGGCAAATCCAAGCAGAGCTACACAGTTTGTACTTCTTGAGCTGCCTGAACACAACATATCGTAACACGTCCCTTGAGCTTCAAAACTTCACCCTCCTGCAACTGTTTGTTGTCCTCCCCTCCTGTTTGCAAAGGCACTGTGCTCCTCCAGGGCACGGCTGGGAATTCATGCGCTTTGAAGGCAGAGGCTGCAAAAGCTGTATAGGTCATAGTGAATTTTAAAATATGTTGCCTTTAGATTTCCCACTTAGTAGAATTTAGTTCAAATTTTCTACAGGGCCATTTTTATAAAATTATAGAAAAATTTAAGCTGGTAGGAAGCTTAGGAGGTCATCTGCTCCAACCCCTGGCTTAATGCAGGAATAGCATCAAAGTAAGATAAGATTTTATTGAGCAGCTCTTCTCAATGCCAACATTCGCATATTTATCTGTGGAGAAAATAAACATCTAAGATAATGAAAAATAGAAACCTTTATTTTGCCAGAATTAACAAAATGGTTGTTGCTTCTCATTCATTGCAGGTGAAAATGAATTGCTGAAATTTTCTTCCATTAGAACATCCCATGACAAGATCCTGTTGAAGTGGGAGCCGTACTGGCCTCCCGATTTCCGTGATCTCCTGGGATTTATGCTTTTTTACAAGGAAGCGTAAGTGATCCACTGTTAGGTTACAATATAAGAGCCATGCTGAGCTTCCACAAACGGCAGTTGGCATTGAGGAGTAGATATTAAACCTGCTGTAGGCATAGCTATTTATCTTCTATGATAGTCTGGCTCCTACACTTAAGTTTCCAATGCTACCCTTAAATAAAGGTGTTCATTATGATCCCTGACTTACTCGAGTTGTGAACAGTCAAAATTCCTCATTTAAGAGCAATCCAAACATTAGTTGTTCCAGCTATTCTTGACATACATACTCTAACCATGGGGTTTATAATTTCCCCAATGATCCCATGGGATGCTGAGGTTTTTACTCCCTTTGAGGTTGGAATCCAGTATCCAACCTGTGATGCTGTTAGGAGACTGGGTTTCAAAGCTTCCTATGCTACACATTCAGAATACATACAATGTGATAGTTATACTTTCCCCAAACATGAAGGATTATCACTTTCAGTGATGTCTTCAGAAGTGTTGTTTTTAAAAGCTTGAATAAGGTTTCTGTTAATTTGAGGATTTTCTTTTTTTTTCTGAAGTCCATACCAAAACGTGACGGAGTTTGATGGCCAAGATGCTTGTGGGTCCAACAGCTGGACAGTGGTGGATGTCGACCCACCCCCACGGTCAAATGAGCCCAAAGCCCAGGCACAGCCAGGTTGGCTTCTGAGGGGCTTGAAGCCATGGACGCAGTACGCTGTATTTGTTAAAACGCTGGTCACCTTCTCGGATGAACGAAGAACGTACGGTGCAAAGAGTGAAATCATCTACGTCCAGACCAATGCGACGGGTCAGTATCATTAAATTAATGTTATCTTGCAAACGGAAAAGAAGAATAAGACCTAAAGAGTCTTCTGCCTGGTAGTCCCATTGCCATAAAACTTTCCACTGTCATTGCAGCTCCTTTGGTAGGAAGATATTCCTAAACAAATGGAAAAATGTGTGCCAGCATGCACTTCTTCTATCAGGGTTGTGTGGCCACGTGTAAGAGCTTCTGTGCTTGCTGGTGTGTCCTGCTGCAGGACTGTGGGGTGTCAGTGGACCTCCTGTGGGGAGCACTGCTTATTCCATGAAAATAGAAACTTCCCTGTGTTTGTCCTTTGATCTGTGAAGCTCTCGCAGAGCTGTGGAAGTGACCTCTGTCTCTTTTCCCACCCATGCAGTTCCATCAGTCCCGTTAGATCCGATATCTGTTTCCAACTCCTCATCCCAAATCATCCTGAAGTGGAAGCCACCCTCGGAGCCCAATGGCAACATCACACACTACCTGGTGTACTGGCAGCAGCAGGCAGAAGACAGTGAGCTCTATGAACTCGATTACTGCTTAAAAGGTGAGTGTGTGGGTCTCTCCCTTCTTTTGAGTCTATCTCAGAACTGTCTGGAGATTTTTCACAAGCTTTGAAGATTCTTCGTGTGCCTAATTTTGCTGTTTCCAAGACAGTTGTTCAAGAAACAGGCTGAGGTGCAGCTGTGTTCCACGGTGCAGTTACATTATACATGAGGTGCTACTGCCAAGTACAAAAAGCTCTGCAAAACTTTTTTTTTATGAAGTAATCAGATACATTGTGCCTTTGGGAATCTCCTTTCTGCACTTACTCCCTTTAAACTGAATAATGATTTTAATAACATCTGTGGAGATAGCAAGGGAAAGATCTGTGCTTTTAGAGGTCAGTGGCCAAGTTTGATTTTTGAAAACATCCTGTGCCTGTTTTGGGGTTCTTTCAAGGATCAAGCGTCTGCTTCTGCCATGTCAAGCATGAGTGACACTAAAATTGTTTTGTCCACAGGATTAAAACTGCCCTCGAGGACGTGGTCTCCTCCTTTTGAATCCGAAGACCCTCAGAAGTATAATCAAAGTGAAAATGAGGACGTCAGTGGAGAATGTTGTTCCTGTCCTAAAACGGACTCTCAGATCCAAAAGGAGCTGGAGGAGTCTGCTTTCCGCAAGACATTTGAGAACTATCTTCACAATGAGGTTTTTGTCCCCAGGTACAAATATCAAACAGCATTGCCTATATAGGCGGGGGTGGAGAAACATAATTGGTTATTAAACAAAAATATTGGGTTGGACATGACCGTATTGCCAGTCTCTGCAGGCTCCCACAGGGCTGTCTGGTCCAGCTGAATATGTGTGTTGGATACTGGTGAGAGCTGAACACCCACAACTGATGGTAATGCAGATTTGGAACATCTCTTATTTCCCATCTCTGAATTGTCAGCTTGAGAATAAATTGAGAATCCTTAACAAACAGCTAAATGCCTGCAGCTCGTTTAAACTTGTATGGTGCCAAAAATAGCTGGGTTTTTTTCTGTCCTCAAATTCTGTGGTCTGCCTTTTCATCCAGTTGAAAAGAAAGGAAAAGAAAAGGGAAAGTTTACCTGCCGCAGCCTTGTCCTGTAGCACAGTATTTGTGGTATCCCTTGCACTTAGGGAAATACCTCAAATACCATGAGGAATGCAACTGCAGTGGGTGGCTAACGTCCTGTTTTGAACGGCACACACGGTGTCACATTAGTGGTGTTGAATGTCTTCACACTTCATGTGCAACTTGCAGAGGAAGCACTGGGAATCAGGTTAGAGTCTGTCATGATTTACCCTCTCCACTGTTGTGCCTTTTGTGCTCTAAATTTTTTTCTCTGCTTACTGCCCTTAGCTCATAAACATTTATTTTCAGCTGCTTGACAAGAGCTCCGTTACTGAATATTTTTTACTATTGAGGGATCAGTAGATGGTGTCTGCTCTCTGCGAGCCTGGTTTGATGCCTGCAGTTGTCACCTGAAGCCTGTGCAGTCACTCCTTGTGCTGTCTCTTTGCTGCTTGTGTTGATCAAAAGGACAAGTTCCAGTGTGCAAAATGATGCCAGGACACAACATACTTAAAAGCAGAGGAGACCCAGGCTGTGTACAATAAGCCAAACTCCTCTTGATGGAGGCAGACAATTCTGACAATCTGATTTCTTTCTTTTTTCCAATTTTGTTGTGCAGCCAGCCCAGGATGCTTCTCAGGCCAGTTTCTGGGGTATGTATTTTAGGAAGAAACCAATCACTGGGATGCGCCACCTTGTCAGCCTGCTAAGGAAGAAATCTCCACTTCCCCTAGGCTAACTCATCCTTTTAATCCACATCCCTTTTGCTGGTTTAACTCAGCAGTAAAGATACCTCCCTGTTGCCATGCCTCCTGCTCGTCTTCTGACAGGCTCCAGGCTGTGGCAGTGTAAATTAGAATTAGTGTTCCTGTGAATACCGTGCCTGTTGCCGGTTCCTAGGGCAGCCTGGTAACTAAACATGATGTGTGTTTGACTTCAGGTGCTTTTCCTGTGGCTCCTGATGGTTCAGTGACCTCTCTCGAGGCGCTGTGTGGACTCCCCTTGAGACAAGAAGCCTTCTGCTGGTCACAGGGAGGAATCTCACAGAGGAGGCTGGCAGGGAACATGAGACAGCAGGGGTGCAGAAGACAGAGCAGTTGAGAAGTCACTCCCCCTGCATCGTGTCTCCTTGTTTTCCCTGTGCTGTTTTTCTCCTCCTGTCTTGTTCCCAGATATCTGATGTCTGTGTCCATACTGGGATCTGCCATGCTCTGCCTTAGCCCAGGTCTGATCTCACCCCTTTGGAAATCACAAAAGCTTCTTCCCCCTGTGCATGGTTGATTACTCCAGGAGATACTATCACAAGTCTTTTGGGTTAATTTGCTCTGGCACTGGCAAGGCAGTCTAGAAGTTTCCAAATGCTTCTTGCTGTACCCACTTCCCCAGTCAGAGCTCGCAGGTATCTTTACACCAGGTGCTTTGTAACCTCCCTTTGTAGCTGAACAAAGTGGCCATCAGAAGCTGATGCTTTGTTTCTTCTTTCCTGTGTTATTTGCTCTTACATTGGAACGAGTTTTGCACAGAGTGGAGCAAAGGGGTGGTTGTACCCTGGATCAGGTTGCCCAGGGAGATTGTGGAGTCTCCATCCTTGGAGATATTCGGAACCTGACCAGACATGGTCCTGAGCAGCCTCCTCCAGGGGCTGGATTGAACCATCTCCAGAGGTGCCTTCCAACTTCAGCCACTCCATCACTCTGTGGAAAGCATGGAAAGACTTCAAAAGTGATTAAGGTCCTGAGAGGCAGAGGGGAACTAAATGGCTGCTATTCAGGGTGTAATTTTGTGTGTAGTCTCTACCATCACTACTGCAGAAAAAGCGGTCTCGCTCTTCTCTCCGTCTGTGTCCTCTCTTTCTTTCTGTGTCTCACACACTTGTGCCATTACAAATATTAGTGGGTTACAGAATGAAGGAAATCCTTGGAAATTACTCACATAAAGAATAATGTAACTTGGCCCCAGCATAGGCCATCTTGCATGTGATGAGTTGTCACCTCCATCCTTGCAGCTGAGAGATCACACATGGTGATGGTCTCAGGACAGGAGAAAGAACACGAATCTGAGCATTGCACAGGGAAGGTCATTGGAGCTCCTGAAATGGCCATGAGTCAGAACGAAAGTTGCACGGGGAAGACATCAGATGTTTGAAAATACAGAGAATTTCGTAAGAAAATTGCAGCAAATCCAGAATAATAAATAGGGGAAGATGGGGTTTTACAATTTCAGATGTTTTTCTTGCTTTCCATTTCTTGAGAAGGGAGAAGTTAATCTTGCATTTTACTGTGTTGCATCAGTGGTCAAATTACTGTTTTACTTGTGAAAAACAAAATTCTCTTCAACATGAGAACCAGCTGAATCCACACTTTGTAACCAGCGTTGTGTAGCTTTGCTTTGAAGTCCAAACAAGGTTCTGGACTTCAGAGCCCGTAAAGGATCCTTCCAAAGGAGGGAGGTGGCATGACCCAGCCCCGGGTCTCTGAACTCTGCCCCATTGTTAGGGGACACTGTTCAGAACAATGCACAAGCCAAGATAACAGCAGCTCCAAATTGAGTTAATTAGTAATTAAAGAAAGAGAAAAGGAAAAACTGGAATGTGCTCTGCTGAACTTGCTGCTTGGCATCCCATTTTTTCATCAGGTGGGTGAATAATGCTTACGTTGTTGTGTACAACCCAGTGTTTAGTTTGAGGAAATCTTAGAATCTGCTTTCCAGCTGGTTGTGTTTGCTGTTGGAGGAGAAATAACTGCAGGGAATGGAGCCGGGGGTTGCGTGCCCCGTTGTAGCCGTGGTTTGCCAGTCATTTGCCCGGTAGTCAGAGGGTGGCAGTGGAAAGTTCAGTCCAGCAGCAAAGATTTGCTTCAGCAGCTTGTTACATTTTTAGAGACTGGAGATGGCCTCAAGTGTGGGTTCAGCTCGGGTCATTCTTTGTACCCTTGAATAGCCACACACAAAAAAAGATCATCATCCCCTTAAAATACACGGTCTGGTTTTCAAATGGCATTAATTCCTTTTGTGTAACTAAATACTATTACTGATTCACTATGTTGGTTAGCTCCCAACCTGGAATTTCTCATGGCGAATGTGTTAGAACGGGGAGTTGTTTTGGTACTTGTTCCCTTTTATTCCCCAAGCAAATGAAATTTGTGAATAGTTCTTAATTCTGTTGGATTGGTTCTGTTTTATTTACTGACAAAATCTGACGTTACAGTTGCCCAGTAGCACTCACTTGCAAACACAGAGTTAAGGGGATTGCACTGCTGGGTCTGTTTTTACAACTGCAGAAAAGGGGGTTTCAGACTGAAGGGCAATAATCTGGGGGGCAATATTTGGTTAACAAAACTGCAGAATTAATATGTAATCTGAATCTGTGAGGTTTAGATGGGTCTCATGAAAAGAATGTAGTGGATTTGGTCTCTGAGGAAAAGACTAAAATGATCTATTTGTCTATGTAGTCATAGGGTTGAGTGGCAGATTTCCAGTGGGCTGTGAAATGGGTCTTGCGCTCTGTAAGTGTGAGTTTCTGACACTTGGGATATGTGGGATATCTCAGGTCACTGGAGTGGGGGGCTGTGACATGACCTCATTCGCTGGAACGCGTAGGAGCTGAACTGCGAAGCATCACAACACTGCACGAGGCGTCTGCAAGGCCACCTCATAAAGCCGTGTTCAGCTGAGAGGGCGCACAAGAACTTGGATTCTCATGGAAGTGCTTTACACCTGGGGTTTTTTCCCCCCTGTATGATAAAGAGTCCCAGGGGTACAGAATTTTTAAAAGCTATGTGTATTGCAGGGGCTGAGACAGACTGTGTGTTTAAAAAAAATAGTAATTTCTTTGTTGCATTGCATTTGCAAGGCTTGAATTTGAGTTTTCAGTGGCACTCAGAGCCCTCCCATTTTAACTCTTCCTTTTCAGATGAATGTGTTTACACTGACTATGATGAGTAACATTGCGACCTGTATTATTTAATAGGCCATCAAGAAAACGAAGAGACCTTGGCTCTGTGGTGAATGCCACTGTGGTGATGCCCACCATCGCGTCCTCTCCAAACAACTCTGGAGCAGCTTCTGAGAATTCAGAGGAACAGAAACCTTTTGAGAAAGTGAAGTCGAAGGAGTCGCTGGTTATCTCAGGCCTGCGGCATTTCACTGGGTACCGCATTGAGCTCCACGCTTGCAACCACGATGCGCAGGAATCCCGGTGCAGTGTTGCGGCGTACGTCAGTGCCAGGACCATGCCAGAAGGTAACTCCCTTCCTGAGCTTTGCTTTGGGATGGTGGCTGGTTTCAAAATGCTGCTCTTCCTACAGGAGCCAGCTGCAGCACAGAAATACAGGGGCTGGTGCTGTCTTTATGTCCTGATAGGAAAGGACGATGGATGAAGTATTGGGGAATTTTGCCAAAGATATGAAATAAAACTATTATTAACCATGAACTTGGTTCTAGCTAAGGCTGATGACATCGTCGGTCTGGTTACCCATGAGCTGGTTGAAAAAAATACTGTGCATTTGAAGTGGCAGGAACCAAAGGAGCCCAATGGTCTCATTGTGCTGTATGAAGTGAGTTACGGACGTCTTGGGGAGACGGAGGTGAGAATTTCTGCTTGTCCCTTAACCCAGCACCTGTGGAGAAGTGGCTCCTGGGAGTCCAGGACTGTTGAGTCTTTAATAATTCTCATGCATGCGGTGTTCAGTCCTGTTTGGTGTCCTTGTGCACGAACCAATGGGACAGAAAACTTTACCAGTGAATTTGTATCTTCTGGAAGTCTGTGGAAATAAAAAAAATAACCTGAGAAAATAAAAATCTACTTCTGTGGTGCCCATTTGCCAAATCAGCGTCTTCTAATTCACCAATTTTCTGCTTGGAGTTTTGTTAGGAATTTTATTTCTCAGAAGAACAGAAAGCATACAGCAAAATCGAAGTTGTTTAGGGAAATTAAAGCGCTGAGAGAGCATGTGGGCAGGGCTGCTACCCGTGCAGAATTCGGTGCCGTGGGGTGGCCGCATTTGCCAGCCCAGGTCAGGTTTCGGGGCCGAGGTTCCATACAGCAAATGGCACACGCAGTAACCTGAACCACCAAACTGTAACACGCAAACCCAGGACAAACCACTACACTGGAGAAGATCTGAGTGTGTCAAAGCCCTGGTTGCGTTCATTTGCCAGATGAGGAAGTGAGGTAGAAATCCCCGTGTGCCGCTGCAGCGGTGGTAACGCAGCTTTCCCCTTCCCTCCTCTGCAGGAAGCTCACTACTGCGTTTCCCGTAAGCATTTTGCCAGCGAGCAGGGCTGCAAACTCCGTGGGCTGCAGCCTGGAAACTACAGCGTCCGAATTAGAGCTACATCACTGGCTGGAAATGGCTCCTGGACAGAACCCACCTATTTTTATGTGGCTGATTATTGTGAGTTCATTTTTCTTTCAACATTTAATTCCTGATGGGGTCATAAAATATTTACCAATACATCTAATTTCAAGAAGTTACTTAGAAATGTGTGACTTTTCTTCATGAGTGCTCATTCTGACCGACTCCACCTTTTGTATCCGAAATAGCCTCCAGTTTCATGTTTGTTCCAGTTTATTCAAGGGGGAGATTTTACTGAGGAAAAGACTTCAATTTTGGACCTGTATAATACCTCCAACTCTCTCTTTCTCTCTTAGTGAATGCTCAGCCTAATATTGCTGTGATCATTGTTCCAATTATTTTTGCCATAATAATTGCTGGAATTATTGGAGCTGCTTACGTGCTGGTGAAGAAGAGGTGAGTGCAATTTTTTGTTGTTTTCACCAGAACAAGCAAAGCTTATATCCCAAGATTTTGGTAGTAACTCTGTGTTTGTTTTCTAATCTAGATAATGATTGCAACACTAATTTAGTTTAGGAAATACTTTGTGCCTTTGGAAATTGGGACAGTTGGTATTTGCTGCATGCTTTGAGAATTAATTAAAATGCTTCCAGTTTTGATATGTCAAAGGCTGCAAATGTGCTGAAGGATTTGTATCTCTCTTCCAGACAAACTGAAGGACCAACGGGACCACTCTATGCATCCTCTAACCCTGAATATCTCAGCGCCAGCGATGGTGAGAGCAATGAGGGCTTTCACTGACTTGTTTTATGTGTAGTCATTCACACAGTGCAGCAGCATGGGGTTGCATTGTCTTTATGGAGTTTCCCAGTAGTTATTTTCTTTCTAATTTACACCCATAGTATCCTGTGGCAGCGCTACGCAAGGCTGCTACAGAAATGTCTTTCAAAAGATGCTTGCTCAATTCAGCAACGTTTCCCTCTGCTCAACAGTCTACGTCCCCGACGAATGGGAGGTCCCGCGAGACAAGATCACGCTGCTCCGCGAGCTGGGACAGGGCTCCTTCGGGATGGTGTACGAGGGCATCGCCAAGGACATAGTGAAGGGAGAGCCAGAGACGCGCGTAGCCGTGAAAACCGTGAACGAATCGGCCAGCCTCCGCGAGCGCATCGAGTTCTTAAATGAGGCCTCGGTGATGAAAGGCTTCAGCTGCCATCATGTGGTGAGCGGCGCCGGGTGCCTCGGATGATCAGCAAGTCCTGTCACATAACTGACGGTTCTTTAGGGCTTTCAAAGCTTGACAATCGGCTTACAAAAGCAGCCGATCTGCAGAGGCGGTTGATCAAAAAGAGCTGGGATTTTTCCATGTCGTGTTTTATAAAATGCACCTTTCAAAACTTCTCAGCGTGATGAGGCTCTTGTGCTGCTGCTCTGAGCTCTTTTCTGGGGGGTGTTTGCTTTGCTGCAGCCCCCTCCTTCCATAGCTGGGCTCTGCCCTGTGTGTTTGGACACAGCCTTGAGGGAATTTCTCATTTTCCAGGTTCGCCTCCTCGGGGTGGTCTCGAAAGGGCAACCCACTCTGGTGGTCATGGAGTTAATGGCACACGGAGATTTGAAAAGTTACCTTCGCTCTTTGAGACCCGATGCTGAGGTAAAGACAGGAGAGAGGGAGCCTGTTGGGCAATACTGTAACCTGGTTTGGTTTTTAATGCTTCTTTATTTATGGTAGAATAACCCTGGCCGTCCACCACCAACGCTAAGAGAAATGATCCAGATGGCTGCGGAGATTGCCGATGGCATGGCCTACCTGAACGCCAAAAAATTTGTTCACAGAGATCTTGCAGCTCGTAACTGCATGGTTGCAGAAGACTTCACTGTAAAAATTGGAGGTATGTGGGGTGTGATCAGACGATAATTCTGTGGGTCAGATTTGTTGTAAAGGCAAATATACCAATCCCAAGATCATTGTGGCAAACACAGGGGATTTTCCCTGGCTCCCTTTGGAAATGCAGCAAAATTTACTGTCTTATTTCCCTGTGAAAGGATTGTGTGAACTTTAGTAAGAAAATCATCTCGTTTAGAGCCAGAGCAGCTTTTCTTACCTTCTCTATTCCCAAATCTCTATCCATAAAGTTTATTTTCAGCCCAAGCTGCCTAGGGTTACCTCACTGCTCTTTGCTTTCATGGGAATTATGACGAGAAAGGTGTTGGGTACAACAGACCAAGTGTTGATAATCCTGTCATTAGGTCAGATGCCTTTTAAAAGTAATTTCTCTTCCACAAGGACAAGTTTTCAACCCAAACCCATTTAGAAATAAGTAAATATAACATTTAAAAATTAATTAAAACCCCACAGCGCAGTGGTTTCTCAGACTTCTTTGGAGGCAGTGGCATGTCAGGGCGGAGAGCTCTGTTTTACTTAAAGGGCATGAATAAAAATAATGTTAAGAATAAAAGCTGCCACTAAAAATTTTAACTCTGGAGTCTCTATCACAGCTCTCTAAAAAAAAATGCTGGGAAAAGGAAAATGCTTTGAATGTTAATCACAAATGACTGCAAGTTGAACCATAGGAGGCTTATGAAAATAGCCTGGCATTAAAGGAAGGAAACATCCATCTGGAGATGTTGCACAGGTAAAACAGCAGGGAAGGAGAGACCTTTAACACATCCCAATTGCCTTTCTCAGACTTCGGCATGACCAGAGATATCTACGAGACAGATTATTACCGCAAAGGAGGCAAAGGACTGCTGCCCGTGCGGTGGATGGCGCCCGAATCGCTGAAGGATGGTGTGTTCACTACTTATTCCGATGTGTGGTAAGTTGTACTCTGCAGTCCCAGGTGGATTATAACTCAGGACCTTCAGAGTTTTAACACACGTGGTTTTTAAACTGTGAGTTGTTGACCTCCTCAAAATACAGACAAAACAAAAATACTACTTCGAAACCCTCTTCTTAAAAATACAGTCATGCTCTTTTCAGTGATGTGTTCCCCAAAATAAGATTGTCACTTGTAGATCTCCGGGATGTTTTATCCTCACCAGGAGTCTTCTCTCTTTATAGGTCATTTGGTGTTGTGCTCTGGGAAATCAGCAGTTTGGCAGAGCAGCCGTACCAGGGACTCTCCAATGAACAGGTGCTAAAATTTGTAATGGATGGAGGGTACCTGGATCAGCCAGACAACTGCCCAGAGCGGCTGTAAGTAGTAAAGCAGGGGACAATCGACCAAGCAACGCACTTCAACTCAAGTGTGGCCAACAAAGGTGGCCCCACACGTGGCACCTCTAACCCCTTTTCTGTTGGGGAGGGACAAAACCAGCCTTTGGTGAGCCCCCTCTCACAGAAATTCAACCGCTGCATCCTTAGTGATCCAGGGATTAAAGATCTGAACCAGGCTGTTCCACTGGAAGGGAAATTAAACCAACCTGGACCTTAAATCGTGAGCGCAGCCTCAAGAGGAGGGAGGACAAAGCACAGGAAAAGCTTAAAATACAAATAAACACTCTTATAAATTGCCCCAAACAAAATGTTTTTTCTCCACTCCAGTGGCACTTGGGTTATGCCATGTGGCAAAGCCCGGCCACCGTCTGCTTCCGCATGGCTGCAGAGCAGCTCATTAATCCTGAGTTGACGAGGTTTTCTATAATTCATCTCTCTCTGTGCTATGTAAATAGGCTTGAGAGTTACAACAGGTTTTTACCGCTGATTTTCAGAAATCCAATTTCTGGCTGATGAGGCAGAGGCAGGAGGAAGCTCTGCTGAGCCAAGAGCTGCTTTTCACATCCGAGGCCTTTTAATTTCTGTCACAGACTCCTTGCCCCACTTAAAAGCACCAAGCCAGGCTGCAGGCAAGGTTATGGAGGAAAGAGGGCACCGTGTGGAGATGTGGAAAAACACCTGGCGGAGGTGACAGCCCAAGGCCAGACACTCTCCTGTGCCGGGGTTAAGGGTTGTTCTCTGCAGCCACTCCTGACTTTTACTGCCTGGGGGTTGCTGCATCCCCAGGTCTGCCCACACGGCCCCATACCCAGGTGCTCCCTAAGCTGCTTCTCTGAGTAATTAAAAAAATCCCAGTTTGAGACTTTTATTTGTACTTGTAAGTTCTTTCTCCATGGTGTCTGATAACAGACGACCTCTTGCCACAGCCTTTCTTTTGGGTGGGATGTTTACAGGACCTCTGTCCTCTGCACAGCCTCCTATTTTCCTTGAAGTTTTAGGAGCTTTTGTTATCTTTCAGGCTGAGTTAAAATTAAAATGGAATGAATTAAAAAATGGCGAGCTGGCTGTAAGCGCAGAGTATGTGAACTGCAGCCCGGTTTCCTTCGGAAGCCGAGTTCAGAACAATTGAAGGAATTGGAAGGAATTTTTTGATCTAGACAGAAATAGAGAAAAAGGAGGGTCGGGAGCCACAGGCAAATGCAGAGACTGGAAAGAGAACAAACAACTCGGGGTGTCAGGAGCAGCGGGGGCAGTGGGGGTCTGACGTGGGAACGGTTTTTGGTCTGGGCCAGCCCTGCCTATGTGGAACGGTTTCTTCCTCCCTCTGACTCCTGTTTGTCCTGCCCTAGGCACAGCCTGATGCAGATGTGTTGGCAGTACAACCCCAAAATGCGCCCCACCTTCATCGAGATCATCGAGATGCTGAAGGAGGACTTGCACCCCAGCTTCCACGAGGTCTCCTTCTTCTACAGCGAGGAGAACAAACCTCTGGAAACTGAGGAGTACGAGATGGACTTTGAGAACATGGAGAGCATTCCCCTCGACCCCTCCTCGTACTCGCAGAGGGACAAAGTCCTGGGGCGGGACAACGGGCCCTCCATGGCCCTCAAGGGGAACTACGAGGAGCACATCCCTTACACTCATATGAACGGTGGCAAGAAAAACGGGCGGATTCTCTCCATGCCCAGGTCAAGTCCTTCCTAACACTTCCTGTTTGGCCCAAGGGTTGCGTCTGCTTTTTTCCCCTCCACAGATCTCAGGACTCTTGTTATTGCTGCCACAGTGTATGACACACATCTACAGACTCTTCAGATTTTTAATCATCTTATGATTAATACCTTTCTTTTTTTTTTTTTTTTTGCCAAGTTGACTGGTTGTCAGTGGACTTATCTGTGAACATAAATGGAAGAGGTTTCCATGGCTGCTGTCCCTTCTGTAACCATGGTTTCACAACAGGAAGCCACCGCGTAAGATCAACCGAAGGAGGAGCATCCACACTTGCCAACAAAAGACATGAAATTTGCTGGTATCTGAGCTACAGCGTAACGGTGCGGAACAAAACCTCTGCAGGACAAAACCATTTCTAATAGAATTCCAGGCTTTTCAGGCACTCTTCACTACAGCTGAAGGATTCAACACAGCAGTCGGACGCGTCAGATCCTCAGATTGACCAATAGCTGCTGCTTTCATACTTTTGAAATGGGTTAAATCCCAGGGGTGCGTGCGTGTGTGCGTGTGTGCAGTATATCTATGTGGGGTGTATATGTATAGCAAATATATACTTCTCTCTTTTTTGTACATAAGTTTTGTATGTTCTCACAGAAGCTTTCCTCTTCTCGGAAGTGTGTGCTTCTCTTTTTTTCCCCCCTATTTCCCTGGAGTGACTGAATCCTAAACGGATTATTTTTATACTGAGGACTCTTGGGAGGTTTTCTCTCATTAACAAATGAGGAAAACGTGCTGGGAGCCAAAGGAGCAGAAATCTGAGATTTGTGGGTCCTTTCAAGACCAAACAAAGTAGGAGTTCCCCTGACCTGAGACACGGAGTTTTCTGTCCTTACAGCATTGAGTATATATATTGTTTGTTGTAACATATTTAAAGATGTCTTTAGTTTAAATTTTAACTTCATATAAATTATTGACTGTTTATGATCTTTCTGGGGAGGGGAGAATTTGGGGAATTGTTTGGTCTTAAAGTGGTCCAAAGATTTCAGAATGAACTCATTTCAGCCAATTACCCTTCTAGGAGCTATAAAGCACACGTTAAGTTTCTACTTGACAAGGCTTTTTAATACAGTTTCCTCATTTATACGATGCAGTCTGCTGGCTCCAGTCGAAGCCCTGAGCTAAAGTAGTTGGGGCTCCACTTGACTGTTGGAGGCTGAAGGACATGAGAAGATCCTGGTCCCGAGTCCTGCTACTCCTTTGTCCCTGTGTCCCTTGCTTTGCTTTTCTGCGCCGCAGGACGAGCAGGAACTCAAACAGAAAAAAGAGACACTGACGCCGATGCAAAGGGAAGAGAGAGCACTGGGCTCTCGGTTCCACACGTGGAGCAGGAGCTGAACGTGACCGTGGTTGCTCCCCGCTGCCCGGCTGCCACTGCTGGGGCGTCCGGCCCCGCGCTGCCCGCAGGCTTTCCGTGTTTGCTGAGATCTTCCCGGGGCGTGCGCGTCGGCCGCCGCCTTCGGCTCTTCAGGATGGTCAGCTTTCGTCTTCTGGACTGTGCTTTGTTCTGCTGCTGTTTGCGTAAATGACAGAGCTGATCAGTGTCAGGTGTTGGAAAATAATTGTGAAACTAAACGTGTCTGTGACGAGGGAGCATGCTGGCGGGGAGACGTGCGAAAGCGAGGAACGGCGGCGATCGATGTTGCAGGCCCTTGTAATGAAGGAGGTGGTTTTAAATGGGGAGAAAGATGCTCGGTCCTTCACTGCTCCTCCTAGAGAAGTCCAAGAGTCCGCCTGTGCTCTCGGCCAGGAGAACATGAGGTTCTCCTGACTTGGAGTGGGGATGCCAAGCTGGTGCGAGGTTTTTTATTCCAGCGACTTCTCCCTGTAAGAGATGAAAGGGGCTGCAGTTCGCAGGGAAGCACTGCTCCGCTCAGCCGCACTGCAGCTGAACCGGCCGGAGCGGCAGCGGGGGAGGATGACGGACTCCGAGCACCGCCACGAGCTGTTGGGCTTTGTGGTGGTTCCATCTGGTGGGTTCGGACAAAGGTGGAGGGTGCAGGTTGCTTGCAAAGTTAGCGGAAAAATAGAGTCCAGAAATGGGTGAGAACCTTTGATTTCAAAAGGCCTCGTTTACATTTCTTCTGCTTTATAAAACAGTGACTGTTTTGCAGCTCTATACTACACTGCAGGAAAGAAGACATACTCTCACACTTTTCTAAGGAAGAGAAGTTTTTCGTATTAGAATTTTTAATTTATTTTAATATATAAAACACTGTAAAAACAAACAAACAAAAACAACAATTTGTTTTCTTAAACACACAGAATGTGTAAATTTGTATCCGATAGGTCTTGGCAGGTGGATGTGGAGGGATGATTTTTGTCCTGTTTCTGGTGCAGTCTACCTCAGTGTTTCTTAAGGATATTTGTAATACTACGCACCTCTAAACCTGTTGAAATATTCTGGTCTGGACCTATTGTGGATCAGGGAAAATCAATATCGGCTGATTCCAATACTGGGGACCATTCACCAAGGGGAATGGGGAGGAGAGCGGCTCGTCACTGTTTATTGCCAGTAAGTAAGTAGCGACCAAGGGAGCCCATTTACAAATCTGGATCTCATGTTCTGATATCAGCCTCTAAGTTCTGCTGTGACTAAAAAAGGACAAAAGAACCAATTAAATGGTTGGACTTCAGTGAATTAATGGCCTAAAAGGAGTATCCTGCTTCCTTCTGGAGCCACATCTGCCAGCAGGGAGCAGGGACTGTGACCACTCCATGCTGGTGGTGTTGGGTTGGGGTCTCTTGGTCGCTGCCCGCAGGGAGGGACCCCCTGCAGTGAACCTTCCCCAGCATGGCCGGGGTTTGGCAACGTTTTAAATTGGCAGTGGTCAGAACAGTGGGAATAGAGGATCTTTTCTATAAAACAACCAGTGGAATCTTGTATTGGGTCTGGCATTTAAATGATATTGGTTGGCCCTCTTGGTATGGAAGATCACAGAACAAGGGAATTCTGCGTTTTGCTTTGTGGCTGGGCAGTCCCTTCGCGTGGCTCCTTGTCACCCTCACTCTGCGCCACACGCGGTGGTTGGTTGTACCCAATTCTGCTCTTAAGATGATTCCAGTCATCCTGTCTGTGTTGTGCCAAGGGTGAGGAATGGTACTCGGGGGGATGACAGCATTTTCCCCCTTTTTTCTAAACAAAAAAATAACACTAGCGGTTGCCACTTGTGGCTGTTAAAGATTGCACTCACTTAACTATTGAATTAGGAAGAATAAACCAACATCTGTTGTAAAGCCCAGCTCTCACCTCTGGAAAATCCTCTCAGCCCACAGCTGATCCTCTGGTCTCTGTTGCTGGGCAATCCTCACGCTGAGGATGCCAAAATCTCTCACTTGGATGTTGCCGATCACTCTTCAGAGTCAGTGAGGTTTGCAAACGAGACTGCACGAAAACCAAGGAGGTGCGCTGGGCCTTCTGCAGGGGAGCTGCTGCCGTTTGCTCCGGCCACATCCCCATCGGGGTGAGAGTCCACAGTGGGAGCGGCAGCAGTTGGTGCTGCTGAGGATGAAGTGCCCAGGATGGTGCAGGAGAGCAGGCGGAGGGGCTGGAGGCGGTGGGAAGCTTGCTCTTTTCTGCTGGGTTTTCACTGAGCAAATGGTTGAAGCGCGAGACTGGAGAGGTTTCTGAAAGAAATCCCACTTGCCGACCAGCCCTTGCAAATCGGGTCCTTCTGCAGCACAGCACAGCACAGCAGTGCCAGGCTTGGCTGCGAGGGTAGGAGTGTGTCTGTCTTGGCTGCTTGTAAATACTCTGTGTTGTAAAATAGAAGAGCTCCTAACGTCAACTCTGCCAGCACCGGGTTGGGAAAGGTGAGAAGAACTGGGCCATGCTGCAAGGAGGGCATTTTCTGTTGAGCATAAAGCAGCCGTGTTGGTGTGGAAGAGGCTGCTTTTCGGTTGCTAAAGGGTACTCGTAATTTATGGGTAGCGTATCTCTCTACATTTGTATTATAGTGATGGGACACTTTGCTTAATTTTAGTCTGTTGCATTTAGCATTGGTATCTCTTTGGAAAAACCTCAACGTTGCTTGCTGAGTTGCTGACCTAACTCTGCTGAAGGCAAATAGGAAAAGGCAGGAGCGAGAAGGGGGCTGTGTTGGTTATCGTTGAGCCCCTGTTTCTGGGGAGGGAGAGAGGCGATTGAGTCCCCTTGAAACAAAGATTGACCCTGGGGTGCTCCGGACTCTTCACTGATACCAAGGCTGGAACCGTGTTTGACGAGTCAGGAGGTCAAATCTCTCTGTGCCATAAACCCTTACTCTCAAGGCTGTGGTGGGTGCTCCCATGATCCGCGTGAGGTCGGTTCAGAGCCTTGGAGTGAGCACGAGACTGCAGAAACCCCTCGGAGCCCTTGCTGGGTCCCAGCCTCCCTCAACGCTGCCGTGGGGACGCTCGTGGTGCCAGTGCCCACAGCCCAAACCCGCTCCCCTCAGCAAAACGGCCGGTGCCTCATCATTTCCTGCGCACGTGGGTCCAGGGCAAGGAGCTGTTGAATGGGTTGGAATCAAGAAATAGTGACTTCAGACATACGTGAAACTAGGATTAAGATTAGTTTGGTATTTGTATGAATTGAATTGAATTTGGCTTTTTTAAATGACCTTCTGCTTGGCTCTGTGTTAACTCTGCTTGGGTTCTGTGCGTGAGTGTTGGTGTACGAGCAGTAACAGGTTCGAGCGTTGCACAGGCACCACCAGTCGTGCCATTGACTTCTGGGGGAACCTGACTGTTCAAAAGCAGTTCTGAAGCTACCGTTATTAGCAAATCAGCTGTCATTAAATGTGTATTTCTTTTTCAAATGAAATTGCTTGTCCTTCTCAAAAGTAAGCACTTATTCTTGCAGTTTCAGCAAATTAACTGCAGCACAATGCAAGCTATAAGGGGACAGGTAGAGAAATGACTTTTTAAATATTGTATAATAAAGTTAGTATTAACTCCTACAGCGTCGTTATTTTTTTGCCAATTGATTTGTTGCAGTGGGCAAAAATTTCTGTTTCTGGGAGATGTTTTGTTGTGAGCCCTGTGTCCCAGCTGAGGGTACTGAGTTGCTTCAATTTCCTCAGTTCACAAAGTCCCACTGGGAGCAGGGTCCGGCCACAGGGAGGCCTCGGGCCAGTGGAGTTTCAGTGTGGGTGCAGTCGTGGCTGCACAGCCCTCGTTAAGTCCCAGCTCATCAGTAAAGCCTGGCTCAGCACTAATTACCTGAGAGCGCTGAGCTGTGCTGGGCACCAAAGCGCCTCTGTTGGTCTAGGTTCGTCTGGCAGCGCTGTTGCCATCTCCGTTTCCAAATCCTCCCGTAACAGAGTCCCACGAAAAGTGGAGAAGCTCAGCAAGGCCCCGTCTAAATCTGAAAAGAGAAAACCTCGTTGAAAAAGGAGAAGCGTTTCGGTTTGCTTCGGTTTGGGCAATAATTTCACCCTTGGACCGGTTTGTGTTTGAGGACCTGCATGGGTGGGGGTGCCAGCCATCGGCTTTATCAAACACAGCCAAAAGCAAATGCTTTCTGCTTGCACTTAAATAAGAAAAAGGCAGTTTTAGTTCCACGTTAAGTGATGTTCTGTGAAGTCTTTTTTTGTGTGTGTGTTTAATCTTGCTGCTCCCACCTTTTTCTCTGCATATCTAAGGTTCCAGAATACAAATAGCATTGCAGATACCTCTTGTTTGGAATAAAGGATCAAATGTGCCATGATTTATTTTTTTTTAAAGGAAGGAAAAAACAAGAAAAGCCTTCCCCCTTGGTTTATTTTTTCAATGTTTTAATATATAAGAGCCAAGCAGTGACATGTACAGAAAATACCTTTGAATATTAAGAAAAAAAGAACCTTGCTGTGTGTCAGAATATTGAACAATTACCTGTTTATATTAAAATTCTGAATAAATTATCCAAGAATAACTCTTCATTTTGTGTCTGCTGTCTGTGCAGCGCTGAATGCTGCTTGACCACAGAGAAAGCACTAAATCTGTGTCTTGGAATAAGTGATACTTTCAATTGCAAAATGAGTGGTGGTAATTAAAAACCCAAAGCAACCGCTCTGCCGTTACAGGCTGTGGTGTGCAGTGAGTTGAGCTTCTCTGGCTCGGGCGATCCACGCTGGGCCGTGTCCTCGCCACGGGGCTCTCGGCCGCCTGATGCCACGGGGTAAATGTTGATGCAGGGATTTATTCTGCCCAAAACAGCCAGAGCTGCTGCTCCATGATGGGGTTTTGGTCTTTGCAGGGGACAAATGCCTGCATGGGCAGTTTGAAAAACCAAAAGCCGAGGATCTGCTTCATCCCTGTCCTGGGGTTTGCTGCAGGAGCCATCTCACCTTTGTTCTGCAGCAGGCCACACTGGAAGTGCAATGTTTTTCTAACTTAAATCTTGTTCTGTTTCACCAGAGGTGAGATTTCCTTCCTGATCAGCTGCACTGATACGGTGGGGACTTAACTGTTGCTATTTTTCTTCTCGCTGTATTTCGCTGCTCAGTTACGTTACCCTGCTTTCCTTCCTTTCAGCAAAATAATTCAGCGTTGCGGTGTCCCTCGTAGCCCCAGGTTGGCCACCGCAGGAGTTCCTCGTAGCCTTGGGTCTGCCTGCAGGAGCCACTGCCGGCTCCTCATGGGACAGGATGGTGCAGTACTGCAGCCAGTGGGATTCCCAATTTTGGCTTTGTACTTCCTTCCCCGTGGCTCTGCCCAGCCACAACGGGATTTGCCCAGCTCCTGACTGGCAGTGCTGCAGCCCTGGTCCTCACGCCATAGGCCTGGTCCCTGCCCTACCTGAATACAGGGTTTGGGGCTGCTCTGGACCCACATAGGGCTCTGTTCTCCATCTTGCCGCAGCGGATGACCCAGGGATGTTGCTAGACATGCAATTAATTGCTATGAAAGTGAGTAGCGTGATGGTCTCTTTGCAAAAAATGCTGCTTCTCTGGAGGTGAAGCCTCGCTGCTGTCCCTCACAAATCCCAGTAACTCTTTCCTCAGCCCAGGACTGGGATGGCCTGGGAGGTGGTGGTGTGGTCAAACAGAAAGTGTGTGGTGCTGATGCCATCTAGTGCCTCTGAACAAGGGGCTGGACAGGGCAACTGGGACTGGCCCCTCTCTGCCCGCCACCCCATGCCTCTTTGGGGCACACCAAGGAGCTCAGCTGGACTTCGGCTCCATCTGGAGTCCTCTTACCATGAGAGTGATGAGAAACAAACTGGTATTTTAAAGTGTTCTGTAGTTGCCTCTTCTGGCTCAGGCCCATCCTCTGGGGATCCTAAAATGCAAAATTAAGCAAAGCCACAAAACTTGAACTCACTGTCACAGGAGGTTTGCTGCCTGGTGGGTGCTCTGGGATGCTGTGGAGAGACTGTGGAGGCTCAGGAAGCATTTGTACCATTATTTATCCCTCATTGCCCAGGCTGCCTGCATGGCTCTGCTTTGGGAACCCCAAAACCACATCAGATGCGGGGCAGGTCGAGAAGATCTCATCCTCATCCCAGCTGAGGACAACTCGCCATCCCCGCAGCTGGAGCAGCCACCAGGTTTAAGGAGCAGCCCCGATCTCTGATACTACTCGAGCTCTTGCGGACTTCAGAGAAATGAAACCTTAACTCCTGTTTGCTCTTGTGGTTTCCTGGAGCACGGGGTAATTGCTATTCCAAGCACTGCCAAAGCTGCGGTCTCTGAGTAATTGGAGTGTGAGCGGATCTTGTTCTGATTAGGGCTTGGCTGGGGCTGGCGTGTGCTCGAGGCAGCAGGATGAGGAGCGTGCGCTCATCTGCCCACAGGGCTCACTAGGAATGGCCGTGCCGAAAAACTCAAGCCGGGGCCCTGCCTGCCAGACCGCACATGGCAAGGGCAGGACAGGGGATCCCAGGTGTCTCTGTCTCACCTCTCCAGATGACCGTGGCCAGCACAGGCGTTTCTGTGCTCTGCTCTTGCTCTGTCCTGTGTACAACTGAGACGTGCAGGGCTTCGGGGTCTCTTTGTTGCCCAAGGTCAACCCAAGACAGCAAAGACAAAGGACTTGTTAATGGGAGCCCCATGCAAGGCCTTGCTGGCCCTGGCTGGAGGCTGATGAGCGATGGTGCAATGAGCCCGCAGGCCGAGCCGTGTGTGCTGGGCTCTCACAGTGCACACAAACATATAACGTGGTTTTTCTCTGAACGGAACAGGAAGCAGTTTGTGGCAATTGCTGTCCTCGCAGCCATCGCTCGTTCAGCGGCTCTCCGGGCCCCTGTACCGGGCGTTTCGGGGTGCAGAAACCCTCCGGAGCAGGGAGGGACCTTCTCCCAGAGCATCGACCCTTGAGAAGGTGGGAGTGAGCATCGGGGCAGCACTGGGGCCGCCATCGAAGGAACCACAGCATGGGAGAGGCGGGTTTGTTTGTGCCATCAGAAAAGGGAAGCGGTGAAATGGTTGAGCCAGAGGTCCCTGTGAGCAAACCCGCCCTGGGACTGCTGCTCCCCCGATGAGGTTCCACTTCTCGCTTTGCTGTGGCAGCTGGAGAAGAAGCTGTTGGGTGCACGGGGAACTCACCAGAGCGATGCCTCCAGCCGTCAGGGTAAGTTGCTCCCTGCGCGAGCTCCATCCCACAGCAGGGTTGTCCCTTCTCTTCCTCCAGGCCTTGTGAGACAGCAGCTTGTCTTGAAGCCAAAAGCCCAAGGACTGGGTTTCATTTGGCCTTCCTCCTGCATGCGTTTGAGGGCAAAATGTGGGGAGCCTCAGCCTGCAAGGAGTTTTGCTTTCCTGTGGGTGAAGAGAAGGAGATGAGGTCGGGTTTTAAACCATGGCATCCCCATGGTTGGCTCTGGGTCATTGCTGGGGTGGCCAAACACCCCACAGGTGCTGCTTTTGGCTCCTGCTGCTGCTGTGCCACAACTGAAGGTTTGCAAGATCACCCTGACACTGCCCACAGCTGGGGTCAGGCCGAGCACAAGAGGGGTCTGTGCCTCAATCCCCCAAAAGCGCCCACTCCAGGACTGCAGATCTGTGTTATCGGGGAGATCGGAGCCAAGAGGATGTGGGGAGGGTTGTGTGGGGCAGATGACGCTTTGGGGTTTGCGGCCGGGTGAGGGAAATGCTCTTCGCTATCTACCTATGCATAAAACCAGCCCTGTGTGGGCTTTGTGCCATGGAGGTGCCTGTGGCTGTTCCCAAACTGGCTGGGCTCTGCCCAGCAAGGAGAAGGTTCAGTCTGGCCCGAGAGCCCAACAGCGGCACAGGGGTAAAATTCAGCTTTTTCAGCCTAACCAAAGGGTTGGGAGGAAGGTTTGGAGCTGGGCTGGGCTGTGGGGCTGGTGCCAATCGGGAGCAGTGGGCTCGCAGACCTCAGGATGGGGAATTTGATCCCTTGGGGCAGTTTGGAGATGGCTCCCACCTGCCTCGCAGCGTGAGAGAGCTGAGAAGGACCTTAGAGAAAGGTCCTCAACAGGAGATGGGGACTTGCTGCAAGCTGCAAGATGGTGCTGATGTAGCAGACTGTCAGGGGCTAACACATTCCCTTGCAAAGGCTCTGAAATAGCTTGAAATCAATGCCAGAGGTGCAAATGCCAAGCCTGTGTCTTAACTCTTACCTCGTGTTGACGATGAAGGTGACTCTTACCCAGGTGAAGGCTCTGGTGGAAGCACCTGGAAGGTGGTGGTTTGTCAGGCTGACAGCTGATAGCCACGAACGGAGCAGGGAGGTTTTGGCAGGGAGGGGAAGGGGGTTATGGTGTGTTAACAGCTCATTCTGTTTCCATCCGTGAGTCTTGAGCAGCGTTCAGGGGCTGTGTCTGTGCCACTAATCCCCGGGCCAGGCTGTAGGAAGTTGCTGACCCGTCACACAGGTGGGAATGCCAGAGACCAGGAATTTCTCTCTGGCTACAGCCTCCATCAGCTGATGCTTCTGACAAAACACTTGGCTTCTCCACTCCCCCCTTGGCAGCCCCTGGGCTGCAGGCTGCAGTGCTGCCTTAGACCGCGCTGAGCTCTGCCGTGCTCTGTGCCGTCGAGCTCCCGCTCAGGGTTATACCTCGCACCGGGCTCCCAAATGTCAGGCTCGCTGCTCAACCACTCCTGGCCGTCGTTCTCGAAGCGCTGGAAGAAGCGGTGGTCCTTTAAGCGAGGTAATGGCCTGTGCAGAGGGAGAGAGGTCCGAGCTGTGAGTTGGGAGCTGGGGTGGTGGTGGGGAGAGCCTGTCCCGGATGAGCAGGTTGCAATGAGCGCTGAGATCTGCGGGCAGAGCTCGGTGTTGGGTGAACCCCACTCCTCTCAGCAGGGAACATGGTTGAAAGTGTGGATTAACACTTTTCCTTCCATTTCATCTTCTTTTCAAGGAGCATTAAGGCTTTTAGGAGCTGGTGAACGGGTTAAATATCAGCCTTCTGGTTTTGTAATAAGTGTGTTTCGTTGCTGGCAGAGTGCTGGAGGTGCCGGCGTTTGCAGACAGCTGTATCTGGCGAGGCTGAGCCTTGTGTCGAGTTCGGTGGTCGAACAGATGCTGGGGAAAAGATTCCCCCAGTCTTTCAGAGAGGGCTGAGGAGCAAAGCCCCCGTATTCAGAGCAGAGTCCGAGCCGTGGCGGTTTGCATGGCATGGGGGACAGCAGGGACGGGAAATGGCAGCACTGGTGTGAACTGGCCTCATTCCTGCCTGCAGTGCCGTGACTTGGAAAGAGAAGTGAGAGCCCCAGGAAGGGGACGTCTGCAGTCCCGGAGGAGCTGGGATTTGCCTGCAAAAATCAACCTTCAAGCTGATGCTTTTGGGTACTTTTATCCGTGGCATTAGAGCCCTTGATACTCCTTCTCCCTCATTATTCCCCCGTGAGGACTCCCCACTCCAGCCTCCCCAGTGCCATGCCTGCTGTGGAAGTTATGGGCTAATTATAACTATAACTATACTCAGTCAGGCGTGTTTCTATAATAAATAAATCAGCCTCACATTGCTCACAAGCACTGACTGCTTTGGAGAGCATCTCAGTAGAGCCCTCTCCCCCAGCACCCGCCTGCGGAGCAGTTTGTCCTGCTGGGAAACAAAACATTGGGGTCTTGCTCAGATCCTCTCCTGGTGCTGGCTTTCTGCACTGTGGCACTCACTGATCTCCATGGGACGTTCTCTCGGTGCTTGGAGTCACTGGAGGAAGCTTCATGATGACTTTTAGCTCTTGGGGAGCATCAGAGAGGCTACAAATCTCTCTCGGCCTCACCAAGGCCCTTCAGCTGCGAGTGAGCTGAGGACTGTGCTGGCTTCTCACTCCCCTGGCCCTTCATGCCCAAAACCCAGGCCCCAAAGGCAGCGATAAGAGAGCGGCTTGCTGTACAGCGTGTAACGGTGTTGGACGGCTTATCTCCTCCCCTCCCCCAGCCTGGGCTGCAGGAGCCAATCCCCAGCACTGCCAACGGCCGACGATGTGGGGCCCAGACCAGGCGAGGGACTGCTCTTCATCCCATTTCGACACAGAGAGTTTAGTGCTTGCTTTGCTGAGGTTTTACCCTGTAGCTCTGGTGGGATGTAAAGGGCAGCTGGTGTGGGGCCAGGAGAAGATGGAATAAGTTTTGGTTTCTGTCTGTGATGCTCCCTGTGGTTTCCCAGCAGTCTCTACCCCTGATTGCTGGGAAATGCCCAGATGCTCTGGTTTTTCCTTCCTTCTGGGCTTGTTTCACATAGCAGAACTGAGCAGTGCCTTCATCCGACCCGTTTGGTGTGGCCTTTCCCCAGTGGAAATGCAGGGAGTGTTTGATGCTCGGAGGATGTGATTCGCATGGTGAGAGCTCGCATCCACGTTTCCTTTGATGCCTCCCCCGCCAGTGCCAGCCTGGCTCTGGGGTCACACAGGGACCGGATGCACCCTGCACCCAGCAGCGGTGCGGGCAGGCAAGGACAGGTGATGGCCCAGAGCTTGTTCCAGCGCTGGCTGCTCTGGTGCTGTCCCCTGCTGTGACACTTGTGGGTGGTCTCCAGTGAGCGGCCCGAGGGAAATCAAAGGCAGTTGCAGGAAATATTTAAACCTTTGGGCTCTCAGTGGCCTTGCATGCAGTTATAGCAGCACAGAGTGTTCTTCCTTGGGACAAACCAGATCCCACTGTCCCCAAAGCATCAAACCCCCTGAGATTGTCCCAGACTGTCACATGCAGTGGACACTTGTCACTACTTCCTTCCTCCTCACGCAGAAGCCCAGAATCGTCACGTTTTGCCTGCCAGGAAGCTCTGGCACAGTGCAGCAGAGCCCAGCTCTGTGCAGGGACCTGCCTGGCCCGGCCAGCAACACTTCCTCCCCAGCTCTGCCCTGGGAATTCCTCTGATGAGGCTGCTCCCCTCAGCAATAACCTTTTATGGTTCCCAGCCAGAGGCGAATTAAGCAACTGCAATACCTAATATGCTTAATGTTCCCCTAAAGCAAACAGCACGTGTTCTTGAAAGTGTCATTTTGTCATCCCATCTTCAGCTTCAGCTCAGTAGAGGTGAATGCTGTTGCCTGTCAGTGCCTGGGGAGCTGAGATGTCCTGTCTCCTTTTACCCCCATGTTGTACAGAGCATGGGTCCTCCCAAACAGGCTCCAGCACAGAGTCCAGGAGACTCAAGGGACTCCAGAGCTTGCCAAGCTTGCTGATATATGTATGACCACCTGAACTGGGACTATTTGGATGTTCACAGCCCCTCAGATGTTGCCTCCCTCCTCTGCATGCTCCGCTCTGGTCTTTCCTTGCTCATCGTGCCAGCACCTGATGCCTGAAAGTGTTTTTCCCCCTCCAGCAGTTCCCCTTGTCCACACGTCCGCGCAGCTCGGCTCTATACATGGTGCCAGCCCAGCATCAACCGGCTGAGGCGTCAGATGTGGGGAGCCCTGAATTGTCGCCGCTGGTGCTCGCACATTGCCTAAAATGGTCTCCCCATCACCAGAGCCCTATGCTGCTGCCTAACGGTCACTGCCGCCGAGTTCACTGGCTGCAAACCTGATTTATCGCGTGTTGAACAGGAATGTCTGCAGCCTCTGAGGAGGACATAAGTCGTTCGGTGGGGCTGGAGAGGGTCTGTTGACTGCAGTCTATGTCTTGGCTGAATCCTGAGCCCTGCATGGCACAGGCAGAGCACAGGGAATATTCTCCAGGCCTCCGAGGAGCTGACTCTGTTCCAGGGATCCACTTCAGAGCTGCAGTCTGGTGCAGGCCCAGCGTAGCCTTGGCAGGACAGCCAGACCCTGCTCGGGAGGAAAAAACCTCTTTGTTTTAGCTAAACCTGTGGGCCAGGGCTCTGGGCTATGTCAGGCCACGGTGCCTGTCAGCTCCTGCAGCCGCAGCCCTGCTGCCTCTCACGGTATTGCTGCTTTATCTGTGGGTAATTCACTGCTGCAAGGGATGGCAAGGGCTGGGAATCTCCTTTTTCTTCCTTCCTTGGACTTGTATGAGGGGAAGCACCATTTGTCCTGGTCCTCCTGGACCCTCCCCACCACCTGGTTGCTCCCCTTGGGGCCGTTCTCCCTCAGCCTTCATCCCAGCCTGTTTTGGGGGCTCAGTGGCTTTTACTGCCCACTGGCATCTTTGGCTGCTGTTTCCTGCAAGCCCATGCCAAAACCTGCGCTGGTTCAAATGTGAATTTGCTTCAAAATGCTGGTTTTTGATTGCAGGCTGATTAGAAGCAACCCAGGTGCATCTGAGGAAAGCAAAAGGTGATGTTCAATAGCTCACTAAGTCTCTGCCAGTTTTACAGATAGAACATTATAGCTGCAGCTCAAGGAATTTCTCTATTAATTAAAAATTTCTTGTGAAGTAAATTCTACAACCTTCCTAGCAAGCCTGTTTCAAATTTTCCCTGCTCTTATAGTTAGAAAATCCTTAATTAAAATAGTCCCTTCACAGAGTGCTTTCTTTCTATATTATTTATAGAGCCTCATTTGAAATTACCGCACACATTTAAACACACCAAACACTCCTTAAAACAGAAAATCTGGCATCTACAGTGTGCAGCGGGATCCAAGGAACAAACCTCCAAACTCTCCCTCACGTTTGCTGCCTTTTTCTCATTGGCATCGCGCGATTTCTGGCTCCCTTGCAGAGCATTAAAACCCACAGCAGGATGCGAGGTTTCCAAGAGTGTATTTTTTTAACAGCATCTTCTTCATATTAATGTTTTTATACTTGGCTTTCCTGGAGGGTGATGGGTTTCTAGCAGTTTCTCGCCGTTTTTTCCCATTGGATGTGGCCATTTACAGTTTCTTGCTATTGTTCTCTGCATCTTCAGAGATCCATCACGGTGCTTAGGCCAATGGCCTGGCTTTTTTCCATTCGTCTCAGCTGTATGTATCTCGAAGGAATAAAAAGCCTCCGTGAGTCATGCGATGGTTTAGAGATCGTGGCTAAGGTTTACAGTGTGTCTCGTTACATAGGAATGTGCTTCGATCAGCTGGACGATCTGTTGGACCATAAAGCACATCCAAGCCTCGGTTTTGTTTCTCAATGAGTTATCGGGTGGCGCACACCCACTCAGGTTCACACGCGCTTAGCGCTCCTGCATGGGGAAAATTCACACAAGAGAGCCAGCACTGGGAGAATTACGTGCTCTTGCTACTGCTCTGCACATTTACCGTTGTCTGGAGTCACAGTTTGGCCTCCCAGTGGCATCCTTTACTCTTTAAGGATGAAAATAACATCAGTCACTATTTTTTCTTTCATAGATTCCTGCTTTAAAGGTCCATAATGTCAATAACAGCTGTCAATGTGCTTAACTCTTCTTTTTTACTGTGGAAACAGCCCCTGCAGCTCAGGACATCCTACGCGGGTCTGGGTGGGACGGTGCAAGGTCTCTGCCCTTACATGTGCCGTGACTTGAGGGATGAAATTAGGGGACCCCTACACTGAGTTCCCATAGGATCAAAGCTTCCAAGGTCCTGAGCTTGGTGGCAGTGGCTGGAGACAAGGGGCGAGGGAGCAGAGGGCCACATGGAGTGTTTTGGTGCTGCCCAATGTCATTTCTCTGTGTGTGGCTGACTTTATATCCCTCCTGGTCATCCGGTTACCGGCTGTAACCTCCTCTGTCTTGCAGGGTCTGACTGCAAGCCCTGCTTACGAGAATTCACTGACCATAGCGCCTCTGATTTGGAGTATCCCAACCCCAAAAGCTTCCTCCCATCCCTGATTGCTGAGGATGACACCTTCTGCACCAGCATGGCTGAAGAAAAGGCAAGTGTCCTCTTTTCTTCTGCAACCACTGTGCGAGGAAGGAGCCCCAGTCAGCAAACCAGGTGGTCAGCACCATATTCAGAGGGGCTCTGGTGGAATAAGGATGGGGGAAGAGGGGACTGATCCAGACTATCAAGGAATAGAAAGTTATATTGCTTCTGCTGCTCAGAAAAATCATTCCTCTGTGCTTCTCATGGTTTTAGGGAGAATAAAGCACAGAGAGATCTCAGGGAGTGGAGGAAGTTGAGCTGGTGGGGCTGCGGCAGGTCTGGCTGCTATTAGACAGTCTGATTTGAGAAACCCAGCTGGAGGCCTGGCTCCACAAGCTGCAGGTGGGCTGTTTGCCATGAGGAGGGAAAGAAAAGCAGCTCCAGGTCTGCAGAGGAGGTGTCCCCTTCACAGGAGATGTCTGCAAGGCCCGCAGATGAGATTTGTGGCTCAGGCTAAGCTGTGGCTACCTTTGCAGGAGGACTCATCTTCCACAGAGCTGGATGTCCCAGCAGTGGACTTGCACAGCAGCACGGAGGATCTGCTCTCAGACTCCACTCTCCACGGCACAGAGTATTACAGAGATCTGGGACTCCTGAGCCCGCCGGTTGCCAAAACAGCAACGGAGACGGCAGCGCAGCCAGAACGAGCAACCCAGGCTGTGTCTGCCATTCGCTTACTGGAAGAGAGACCAGGGGCTCTGAGCAAAATGTCTGTGGACGTTGCTTTCTCCAATCCTGTTTCCTGCTCAGTACGTTACGGCAAGGCCAACTGCCGTTTTCTGCACAAAGGCCACGTTTGCTCCTGTGCAGCAGTGCCGGGAGATGGTATCAGCACTTCTGAGTGTCCAGCAGAAGCAGACAAAGATCTGGACCTAGAGGCTGAGGAGTCCTTCCCCACGCTGGTGAGATCCATGTCTACCTCTCGGAGGCACAGCTGGGAGAGCCCTTTATCACCCGTGGACTGCAAGCGCAGGTACAGCAGCACTGTGAGCAATATTTGATGTATGTGGTACAATGGTGCTACATGAGGCTGGAGGGATCACGCTGCCCTGAGCTCTCACTGCTGCTGGGTGGGCTCCCTCCTATGTCAGTATCTGCCAAAGCAACTCGACGCCTACTGCTCGTGTTGGGTGGGATGGGGAGGAACAGATGCTAGGGCAGCAAGAGGCTTTAAAGTCTCCTTGGCAGTAAGACCTTCTTTTCCTGGTCTTGGGGGAAGAGAACATTTGGGGAGAAGTAATTCCTGGCTGGTGGGAACCTTGAACAGCATCAGCTGCCCTGAAGGCCTCCACCCTCTGGCTCAAGGGGGACTTTGCCCACCGCAGAGGGATTAGGAGAGCTCTGAGAAATCCTTTTCCTTGTCTGCAAGCGAGCTTGGTTGGGCCTGTGCCTGCCATTGCTGCCGTGTCCTCCAGCCCTCTGTCCTCCATACGGCTGCAGAGCAGAGTGTATTTTGTAGCACGATGCTGAGCTCTGTCTGGGAGCGGTTTCCAGGCCTGGCATTGCTGCTGTCTGTGCTCCTGCCACACAAACGCCTTGTGCTTCAGGTTCCTAGACGCATGCTCTCCCTGCTGATAAATGAATTGATCTGCCGGATGACTGGGAGTTAGGTGCAAGCCAGCAAGGACTATTTTTATCTCTCCTCCTTATAAGGTACCCTAAAATTATCTCAGCCTGAAATCTTGGCAGGTCTTTATTGAGCCCAGACTTTGGTTCTCAGACCTATTGTTGTTCCACGCGCTGTGGATCATTCACAGTTTATGCTGTGCAACAGGCACATGAGCAACGGCGGCAGAGAGTGGCTGTTGGCATCAGGGATTCTTTGGTTCCCTTGCTGGGTGAATAAGCATGTGTGAGCACAGGGTCGGGGCGAATATGCCCCACTGTCCCCTAAGCAAGTCCTTCCTGAAGCTTTTTTGAAGTGACAGTGATCTGCAGACACTACCCATGCGGAGCGTAAGATTTTCCACCAAGCTCTATCCATCATTTTGCTCCTATGTTGTTGACACTGCAACAGCACTTGGTGTTCAGGAAACCATGGGGCACTGGGGGAGCTGGTCCACCCCTCATTTCTCAGAAGAAGATTTCTTTTTCCTCCCTCGAAGCTGGGCCCCGGTGGGAGCAGGATTTATAACAGTGATGATTCGATAAATAACAACATCTGCCATTTGTAAATGCCAAGAGGGATTTTCCTGGCATTGCAGCTAACAGGGCAGCAGCTCTCATGCAGGCCAGGCAGGTCACTGTCTGGGTGGCTGCTCAGTCTCAGGGGTTGCTAAGAGATCAGCGAGAGCCGTCCAGCACTAAACAACCCGGGTGACCAAGGAGCTCGTGGACTCACTGACGGCAGCCAGAGAAGCTGTTTTGAGCAGGCTCAGGACTTGGTGTCCAGGCTGACGCTTCCTGGCGTTTCCTTTTCCATGTGCCTGCTGTGGTGACCCTCCTCGTCCCAGTTGCATGCGCTCTTTAGGACTGTCCATCCAAGGCTAGGACACTACAGGGGCTGTGGTGTGCCACAATGAGAGGGACCAGCTAAACGGGCTTGTTCCTCTTCCTTGAGTTAGGTTCAGCCTGGATGCCACAGAGATGGGCAGCGACGCAGAGCAGGAGGATGTGGAGAAGAGGAGCCAGTCCTGCCCGCAACCTTGCGTGTCCCTTCAGCTGCCCAAAGGGGAACTGGAGACCTGGAGCAGTGGCACAGGTGGCATGGTGATCAAAGTGGAGATAGAGCCATTGCATCCGAATCTCACAGTCAGTTCTGGCTTGGAGGAGGTGGTGAGTGTGCGAGGGCTGCATGCATATTGGCAGCAGGGCAAGCTGGGGGTGTGGAAGTCAACAGTGGACAGCTTTCATGCCAGCATTGAACCAGGTATCCCAGGAGGTCTGCAGGAATCCCAGCAAAGATGGGCTTTCTCTGCTCTGGGACAAACTGCCCCTTCTTGCAGGATGAAGGCCCTAGGAGCCGGCTGATGCTCAGCCCTTTTTTCCCATATATCTAGTTGGGATCTCCCTCACTGCAACCGGTGCTGTTGCCTCTTGTCCTGTCACTGCGCACTTCTAAGAAGAGCCTGGCTCCTTCTTTTCTGTAATCTTCTGCAGCAGTGTGACTCCTCCTTTCACACCACTTTCCTCTGAGGAAGTTCTTTGGATTCGATTAATATTAAAAAGACAGTTGTATCACAGTGCTACGTATCCTATAAAAGTGAGAAGAGCCTGAGAAGGTTTCAGCAGCAAGTGTCACTTGCTTCAGCCTCCCTGGAGCCCACACCTGAAGCCACCAAACAGCCAGGCCTTATGGTGTACTGTTATCATAACCCTGAGAGAACGAGAGAGGGAAGGGGTGAGGAGTCAGCCTCTTCCCAGTGATACCTTGGGTCTTGATCTAATCTCTTTCTCTGATATACCACAAGTATCAAACCCTGCAGCGAGGGAATCTGCCATCAGGCCCCCAGGGTGGGAGGCTGTGGGCAGGCAGGGATGATCACTGGCACTTAAATTGAGATTCCCTGCCTTGCACCTTGCCAGCCATGCTGTGCCACCATGGGGGCTCCCTTGGTGCACTAAGGACCAACGATGTCCATGACTTTTTAATTCTCCAGGAACGTGGCAACAACGGGAAGAGACTGAGGTCAAAGTCTGTCCCATCAACCTGCGAGACAGCTGCCTCCCCTGAGATGCCTTGTCGTTTCAACACTTGTCTTCCAGCCATGGAAGGTTGGTATAGGCTATATGTGTATATATGGCATTAAATGATTTCAAGGTGCTTCCAAGGCAGAGGAGCAGGCTTTGGGACAAGGCTGTCAGGTCCTGGTTTCTACACTGAAAGCTGAAGAGCCTTAGAAAAACAGAGGCACCCTAGCTCCTGTAAACTTAATTTTGGCCTTCTCTGTGCTTCTGGGATCCATTAATCTCTCCCACGTGGCTGTCATGGGGAGGGTCTCTGGGGTGGTATCAGCTCCTACCCTCTAGTTGCAAGCAGGATCCTCAGAATTTAATGTAATACAGACCAGAGAAGGGAGGGATAACACAGAAAAGTGATGTAGCATTCGTCACCCTCACAGAAATGCAGCGAAGCCTTTTCCTCCCTCGCTGTTTCCAGCACTTCTCCTTCCCCAGTTAAAGGTAGAGTGGGAGTCTAGATTGATTAATGGGGTCCAATCACATAACTTGCAACATGGTGCTCTGCAAAGGCAAGCCAAGATCCCTGCTGAGAGTGTTTTGTGTTCCAGGTGTTGAATCCCCTGCTCTGGAGATGCTGGAGAAGGACCACGTGTCCCCAGACCACGTGTAGGTATTGTCAGTCCTGACTGTTTTGAGATGGCTGAGATTCTGGAGTATATCTGAGCTGCTGGAGATGCAATAGCACAGGAGATCCTGCTCCATGCTGGGGCACAGCTGAGTAGATGGTCATAAACCAGCACTTGATGCTTTGTGGGGTGCAAAATATCTTTGCCAAGAAATTTTCTAATCTCTCACTTTTCTTTCACCCCATCCCTGGTAGGCTAATCGTCCAGCAGGTACTTCAGGAGCTGAAACAATACCATGGGTACGTGTGTCTGGGAGAGGGATGTGGGTGGGGAGGTCATGGGTCTGCCTAGGACTCAGCTGGCAAATGACACTCAGTTCTCTGAGGGGCAAATGGGTATCAAAATCACTGTATTCTTCCAGTGAAATGAGAGTGGAATTGCAAGAAGTAGCATTTCACATGCCTCTTCTGTAACTCTAAACACCTTCCTGCTCCATCTCCAAAGATGCACCTTTCCGCTGACCCAAAAGTTCTGGTCTTGTGTCTTTTGCTGCGTGTCTGATGTCTTCTTCCTGCGCAGGGCGAAGCAGAGAGCTTGTGTCCAAGAAGGCTGCGACTCTTCCCAGCAGAACCTCACCTGGTTTGAGTTCCTTTCTAATGAGTAAGTGAGCCAGATGGTAAACCCACACACTTTGTGTTCCCAGAACAGACTGATTTTTGAGCCCCCTCCATCAGAGCTCTGCAGTCCTGCTAATACTGTGTGCAGGACACTGGTATCTGCAGTGGTTCAGCCACGACTGGGACCTTGTTGTGCATAGCACTGCATAAAAACAGAGACAGCCAGAACTCACGCAATTAAACTGAAAATTCTGCTCCTTATTTGCAAGTGTCTTGTTAATAAACACCTTGACGGATGCTGAGCCAGATCCTCCAGGAGATGGAAATGCTCAGAGTTGGGGTCCTACAGTAGTGAATGTCATCAGTGATCTCCCTGAACTGTGCTTGGCCAGTTAACTTCCCCTTAGTTAAGATGGTTTTGGTCTTGTTTCAGAAATGAGGACAGTGGAAAAAGTGATAAAGCAGAGAAAGGCACGAAGGTGATGCGACGTCTGAGTTCGCTGCGGAGCCGAGTCACCGGATCCTGGCAGAAGGATAAGGTGAGGGAGAGATGCTGAATTTGTGGAAGGGATTGCTGAATTGTGCAAGTAGAAAAAGGGATCTGACCCCAGGGACCATTTAGTTGGATTGGTTTTGCATGGCTGAGGCCTCTATATTGGTCAGCAGATGCTCTGTGACCCCTAATATAATGCACTGGACAGAGTGATCTCTGATTTTCAGCCCACCTTGCTCCAGGGCATGTTCTGGCTGCTCTTGTGCTGTCTTAGCATGAGTTGTGTGGACCAGGAGAGAGCCTGTAATGGAGCTATGTTTTTCTCTCCTTCCAGGGTAAGAACAAAGAGCAGCCGAAAGAGAAGGAGAAAGAGACAAAGGAGCCAAAAGAGAGATGGAAAGAGATCAATAGGCACCAGCTTGTGCCCGGGGTTTTCTCCAGTTGCACCAGCTGCTCACTGTGTGCCAAACCTCTTGTGAATAAAAGTGGTCTGCAGTGCCTGAGTGAGTATGGCTGTCGCTGTCTGAGCAGCCTGGCTGTAACCCGCTCCCCGTCGGCCCAGGCTGCCCATTCCCCTGCTTAAATCAGCCTCATGGATTGCTTCACTTTCTGCTTGGCTTGACTATACCCCACCACCCCGCTTGGCCTGGCTTGGTTGTTTCTCCACATAGTCTAAATGATCTCTAAATCCTGCCTGGCAATAGTTTATTCTCCTTTTCTTTGGCTGCTTGACCATTTCCTGCCCCTTTTCCCCAAGGAGGGTTCTAGGTCAACATTTCCTCTATTTATTTATTTATTATTATTTATAAGCAACTATCCCTGCTGCCTGAGTGAAGCTGGATCTTTTAGGCTTTCGCAGCTGCAGTGATATCTCAGCTCAGCCTCTGCCCTAGGAACAGGCACAGAGATTTCTAGAGCATCTAAAACTTTATTAACTAACACAAAAGTCAAACGGTGCCTCTCAGAATCTGCATGGGTGAGATTGTTGCTCTTCAGAAGCAAGTAGTGCACAGGAATGGCAGCTGCTCCTTTGCCTGCATGTGTGGGACTCCATCCTGCATTCACTGTGATGTTGCTGTATGGCTTTGGCTGATGGACAAACCCTGTCCCTCCTATTTGGGGCAGGTACTCAGGGCACTGAAGAACATTTTATTCCCAAGGGATTGTCTGTGGGCAGAGGAAATCTTCTGGAAATGAGAGACTTGCTCTCTTTCTCTGCCTTGTATCCTCAAGCAGTGCTTGCTCTCCAGTAAAGGTCTCTCAGAGGCTCTTAAGGTCAGTAAAACCTTCCCAGGACATAAAAGAACTGGTTGCCCTTGGATATGTGCCAAGAAGCGTATTTTTCCTTCAGGGCTACTGGAGGGAAATTGAAAAGGCCCACAGGCCTGGCAGTCAGTGAACATTTTTCAGGTGTCCAGCAAAAAGTGGGAAGTAGGGAGCTGAACAAGAGCAAGTGCTTTGTGGGTATCTAGAGAGTACTTAAATATTAGAGGAGGCGGCAGAGTTATGCCTTGTTATCCCTGAGGGACCTCCTAGCAGAGGCTCTGTTTGCAGTCCTGCACGCTGCTTTACAGAAAATATCTGAACCTGAGAGGATGCAGACAGTCCTTGAGTCCCCATGTGCCAAGAGCGTGGAGCCATGCTCTGTTTGGTCTTGGGAAGGTCATCGCTGGTGTGAGTGATTCCTCTCCTTTGGAGATCTGTGATCTTGAGTGCAAGGGGTTGGAAATAGCTGTTGAAACGGGTGTGCAGCTCAGCATATTGTTTTCCATCATAAATGCGTGGGGATTGTAGTTACTAGATAGTTACTAGTTATAGTAACTTTTGCCCTGCTTGGGAACATGTAAACTGTGACATCTCCTTTGGCTTTCTGGGCTGCTCAGGGCTATGCTACCCAGGCTAACGTGGGTGGCAGGGCAACAGAGCTTCGTTTTACATGTTCCCTTTGCAGTGGCTTGAACTGAGGCTGAACAATTGGGCAAGGTTCTGAGATGTTCATTAAAAATAGTGGCCTGTCTATGGTCAGATCCGGATTGGGACTTGCTGTGTGATAGCTGTCAGCCTGAGAGTGCCTACATTTGGATTATGCTGGGCTGAAACCTTTGCAAGCTGCTTCTGGGTGGCAGATTTGATAGTCTGTATCACTCATTCTCGTTATTGCAGCTAAAAGCAGCGCGTGGTCTTCTGACAAATCACTGATAGGGCTCTTGAAAAGCAAACTCTGGGGCCACCGTGTAGCCAGGGCGGCATGCCTATTTTTCAGAAGTGCGAGCTGCTCTGTGGGGGCTCAGCCTGAGCTGTGGTTGCTGCCAGGAGCTGAGGATATTTGGCTGCTCCTCTTGTTTTCTCGGAGTGAACTCACACCTCACCATCTATGCGCTTTGGTCCTCTGCCAACTCTCGGTCCATCTCATGGTCAGGTGCTGTTGTTTGTGTTCTCGCCGTGGTATTTTTAACTGCAGCACCACCGCGTGGTAAAAACCAAAACAGGCTCATCGAAAGAAAAGACAAGAAAAGATGATGGTTAAAGAAAGGGATGAGCTGAAGCCAGGGGGAGGAAAAAAGGGGACATGATTAAGAAATCTGAGGTCTTTCTGGACACAAAAAGCCCAGTGGCTACCATGGCTGTAATGAAATAAAAGAGAGCTCTTCTTATTAGAGAAAGTAACAGCAGGAGGAATTCTGCTTTTAATTCAGAACTAGAATTTCTGCTAGAAACACACATGTGAGCTGTGACTAAGGTAGGCAGCCCAGGTGGCCCTGTAGACAGTAACTTGTTTCCCTCTCCCACCCAATTCCTCCCATTTATGCTCACACCAAGGAGGCTGTGGTGTGTGTCAAGAGGATAGATGCAGGGGAGTTTCTGCAGCTCCAGTTTCAGAGTCACAGATGTGATGTTATGAGCCTGGCAGGGATGAAGAACAAAGAGGAATGATTGCAGTCACTGCTATCTTGACAATAGCGGCCACCCAAACTTTGCTGTTACATAAACTTTGAGCTGTGAATCTCTAGATTTATTGTTCACCTGGAAATGGAGAAAGCTCCTTTTGAGCCTTTGCTGCCAAGGGTGGAGAAGGTTTTGTGCCTAAATTAATCCTCTCTTATAAACATGCTGCCAGAGTTTATGCAGCAGAAGTTAGATGAGTCCCAGGGAAGCCCTGACAGGAGGAGAGCTCTCCAAGTAGGCTGTGCCATGGAGGTGAGCCAAGGATATGCTGTGGAATATGGTTGGCAGGAGGATTGCTCCCCTCCTAGAGACTGCAGCTTGAGTCCTGGGATCTTCTACATCTTCTTTAGCTAAGAGTTACATCTCTATTACTTTAAGGGAAAGATAGAGCCCTGGGAAGTCAGATTAAACATCCTCTTTAAAAAGGAAACCTATAGTTGCAACTAAAGCGTTTGGTAGCTTCAGAGAAATTCCTCTTCTTTAAGAGAAGGTGCTCAGTGAATTTTCCTGATTAATTCATGTTGTGCTAGACACCAGACTATCCTCCTAGGCTGGTTCTTGCTGGCTGCTTCAGTGTACAGGCTGATTCATAACAAATTGCTGAAACAACTACACTCCAGGACTTATTTAAGACATGTTGTGAAAGAGGTTTGGAGAACCATTTCCTTTCTCACAACGGTTACGCGGGTGAATGGAGGACACAGGTCTCTGCAGTTTGCCAAGCAAACATCCTACACTCCTGCTTCTTTATCTGTAAGGAAGAGAGGCCAGAATGGCTTCAAATTTGGTGTGAAATTCACCTCTCAATTGGTACTTGTGCCTGCACGCTTTTGCTTTTAGTATTCCCAGTGCGGCACCAATAAGCTAATATGCTAAGAATATTTTTGGCTTATAAAGAGGAGGAATTACTTGATTCTCTATCCTGAAATTCCCACTCATAACCCACACAGAGTCCTGAGAAATCTGAAAAAGCAGCAGGCAACCTGAAACTTTGCATTTCTGGAGAGACACAGCTGCTTTTTGGCAGCTGTCCCATTTGGAATAAATTATTACTGACAGGAGACCAAATAAAACAAGCGAAACCAGAGCAACTGCAATAGGCTGTGGGTTAATGCGGTTTAAGCCAATGAAGCAAAATGTAAAGCAACTGTGAAAGTGGTCGGCAGCGCTGGTTTCAGAGGAAACACTGACTGAGCTGGGAGGCTGCTGACATAGAGTTGGCCCTACCCAACTCCAGAGGTTTAAGAAAAGGAAGTCGAAGAACAAACTATTCTCAGTGCTTCTCCTTTTCTGTGTTTCACTTTCTTTTCATATCTGGGCAGTAGTGCCTTCATCTGGAACATCTCCAAGGTGTTGCTCCTTGTATACCCTGAGAAAACCTCAGGATCTTGTAAACTTAGCAAATGCATATGGCTGCATGACAGTAATTTACTTGCAACTCATTCAGTAAGAAATCTTTTGTTATTAGAGAGTTACACAGGATTAGAAAGTTGGTGGTGTTCTCTCCTTTGCGATCCAAACCTTAGCTCTAAGCTATGGAGTCTTTCAACTGGTTGCTGTGCCAGATTTTGTACTGATTTTGTGGAGATGCCCTGAGGCCAAGCACAAGCACAAGCACAAGCACGTTCTCTCTGTGACAGCTGTAGTTGGGCAATCTGCAATGCTTTACTTTTACATTACAGCGAAGCACAAAGTTTGGCGTGTCTAAGGATTAATCTGTCACCAAGTGACAGCCAGCTGTTTACTCTCGAACCACTCTATTTAATGATTATTTGTGCTGAGAGGCCCCCAAAAAACAACCGGGACCTTATTGTACTTAGTCCTGTACCAAAGCAGCACAAATAGGAACATTTCTGAAAAGCTGGCAACTGTAACATTAAGAGAAAAATAACATCAGTTAAACAGGTTGCAGTATGGAAACCAGAGACAATATTGGTCCCATGGTAGTCTGGAATTTCAGCACATTTCCAGTCCAAATGGTGGCAGGTTCTTTCAAAGCAGCGTGGGGAAGCTGGAGGGTTGATTTTGAGAGGAGAGTTTGTTTTGCAATTGCGTAGGTTGCATTTTCAAGCTTGACAGGCAACTTGGATATGTGTGCTTTAAAATGTGACAAACTTGCGATAGAGATCATTCTTGTAAAGTCAGGTCATGAGCTCTCCTCATTTTTCCTCTGTGCATTTCAGCTGCCTGGTGCTAGGTCAGACCTTAGTGGTGTCAGGGAAAAGGTGGTTTTTCCAGCAAGCCATTTAGTTGTACAAGTCAGTGCGTGGGCTTGCCAACAGTGAAGATTAATTTCATTTTGCTTTTGCTGTTTGTCTGCACGGGGGTCATTTGTGACGGCCCGAGCAGGCACTCGCAGGATGCATTAAGCCAGCACTCTTCCAATCCAGGTACCCCAACCTTGCCTTGGCAGGAGTGGCCGTTATCTCTTCAGCACGTTTTGAATTGCAAATCCCACCAGGCTTTTAATAACAAATTACGTATCTAGAGTTAAGTTTTAAAGGCTCTGGACTCTGGCTGCCTCCCCCGGGCTGAGGAGAAAGCGCGAGACAGGGGCGGCCGTGCCCTCCCTGCGGGGAAAGCGCGGGCCGGAGGTGGTCGCGCCCTCCCTGAGGGGAAAGCGGGGGGTCTGGGGCAGCCGTGCCTTCCCTGAAACGAAAGCCGGCTTCTGTGGGGGGATCACACCCTCCCTCAGCCTGACAACGCCGCGCAGGCGCGCACACCCGTCTTTCTTTTGCTTCCGGGACACGGGAGCGTTTCCTGTTGCTGTGGCGGCGGCTCTTGGGACCGAGAGTGCAACCGGAGATTCCCTGGGGAGTCCGGTAAGAGACCGGGGTGTCAGCGCGCCCGTCGGCGCCCCGAGCCTCGGCTCCCGGCTCTCCGCTACGCCCCTTCATCCTCTCCCGCCCTCCCGGCACCGGGTGCCCCCCTCTCCCCAGGGCAATGGCAGGCCGCGGCCCGGTCACTGGCTGCCTCCGGTGCCTGTGGCGGGACAGCGCCGCTCCCAGGTCTTCGTAGTGCCCACGGTGAGGGAGTTTTCAATGGGGCGCTGTGGGGGGAGCCTGCCCTCCGAACCGCCGCACACCGTCCCGCAGCCGGCGGTTCCACAACGGCGGCCTCCCCCGGCAACGCGGAGAAGAATCGGTGTTTAGCCAGGGCAGCCCGTTTTATCTCCCCTTTCGTGACAAATCCTGCGGGATTTAGTGCTGTCCCGGCGTTAGCAGCCCGAGGATTTATCGAGGGGACAGGACGTAGCTTGTGAAGAACCAGGGTTTATATTTTCGGGGGTAAAGAAGGATATAAAATATTGCTGTGTGCGTTAGGGAGATGAAATGGTGTAGCCTTGGTGTGAAACAGGGTAACTTCGTGCCACAGCTTGAGTCCGAGCATCTGTGTCTCCTCCATCGCTTACACCCTTAGTGGTGGGACTGCAGCAATGAGAAAAGTCCAGGATGTGCATAAAAAGACCTTAAATGCCTTAAATGAAAAGGAAAGATGAAATGAAAAGGAAAATGGTGAAAAAATCTCCTTACCCACAATTGTGGTGACCCATTTGAAATATCCTGCAGCCCTGGTGTATTAGGGAGAGGAGCGGGAGATGGTATCAGCTGTAGGCTTGGCTTGGCTGTGCTGGAAAGAAAACCCCAGCAGGAACAGTGACAGATTTTGGAGGAGATGGGGAGAAATGGAGACAGATTCAAAATAAACAGCTTTCTGAATATTTCTGGTACTATATTTGGGTTTCCTGCTTTAATAAATAAGCAGAGTTACTGAATACTGTTTGAAGGCTTTGTGTGGTGGTTTTCTTACTGTAATATCTGTGTCTTCTGTGTGAAGCCAAGAGAAGTGGCTGCTTCTCAGTTCCTACTCCTCTTTCAGGAGCAAGTTTTGTAGGTGACTTCTTTATTTGGCACTTCTTTTAATCTATAAAGTTATGAGGTAAATAGTTACTTTCTCTTTGGTATGGTAAAAAAAATAAACTAATGAAATACGGCACTTGAACAGGAGCCATCAGACGTTGTGTGTTGTAGTTCCACCTAATGTTTACCTATGAAATATTTTAAATACCTTCTATGATTGTCATAGTTGCTGCTTCAGTCCTGTAGCGTTCCTGTAGAATGGGGGAAGGGTTAAGTCCGAGAGAATTAAAGTGCAACTCATATTTCTTTTAGAATAATATGTTAATTTTAATTTGCATTGTTTATAAAAAGAAATGTCAGTTGTTCACTTGTTCTGGTTTGGGTTTCTGTGTTTAAAGACAACCCCAAGCCCACCTAAACTTGCAGGGTAGGGAATGACACAGCCCCATCTGTCTATCTTGTATTTTGACTATAAAAGCAGATACAGTGAGGAAGTAGTTATAGGTTGTTTTTGAAGACAAAGAGGAATGCTTTAAGAGGGGAGCTGAAACGTGATAATTTGGTGGTGTTGCTTGCTCGTGTGGACTGTCTGTATTTCAGAATGTGAAGTATCTCATCACCCTGCACCCTTCCAGTTTTCGGTTGCTGCCTCTGTGCAATTAGGAGAGTTAGCAAAACAAGTAAACACCAGTCAGCAGAGCCACTGGGACAGAGTTAAATCTGGTCTGAGTTCCTGGAGATACCTGACCTGGAGTTACTGAATACAGAAACTTCTTCATGTTCCACTGAAACTCCTCCTCTTTCCTGAGGAGGTTTGTCACAGAGCCACTCTGCTTTTTCTGGAATGCTGTAGTCGATTGGAATGTTTCTCAGCTGTTGGGTATCTCTGTGTGTAAATGCAGTTTTTATATTCTGTATTAATCATTCATATGCAAGTTGTTTCCATCCATATTCAAGTTGTGTCAGTTGGAGAAAGAAGAATTACATTGTACAAGTAAGGAAGGAGGGAAGAGATTCTCTTTGACCCCTGAAGGATCGGGGATTTGAAAACAGGAAAACTATTAATTTTACAGGAAAACTATTTTGTCCACTGCTCTCTTCTGCTGGTTGCATTTAATTGATGGTGAATGTGTCCTTAGCATTAAAACACTACTTGAATTCCTTATAGCATTAGAATTGCTGTTAAAAGGTGTCCCTGCCTGAACTTCACTGTTTTAAAGGTTTTTTGAATCTGCCATTTAAAAGGCGCCAAAATGTCAAATGCTTGAGTGCAAAAGCAGTCAGTATTTCAATTTTGAATTAATCACAGCATATCTGTCTGTTAGTTGCAGCTGTTTGCAAATGGCCTTTTAAGAGTTATTTTATTGAGCAGTACCATTCCAGACCAAAGGTCAGGGTCACAATACTCATAATATCTGGTGAGTCATAGATTTGTCCTGGAATCCAATTCTGGAAGACGTTATAGGACATTGCCGGTGTCTGATCCATGGGAAGGTGTTGCAGCTGGGGAGAAAATGTATTTTCCTGCCCTCCTTCAGCTGGGTTCCTTGCCCTCTTGCATGTGGTGAATCAGTACTATGCTTTTGGGCATTGTAATGTGTTGTCCAATAAAATGCTCTGAAGCGGTAAATTGGTTTCTGGGAGCCTTTGGGAAAGCATCTCATTAATAAGGGAAGGCTTTTTTATTATTCCAGATATTAATTTCATTATCCTCAGCAGTGAACAGGATGTTTTATGGTGTTTATGATCCTCTTGGTCTTAAATATTTCTTTGCTGGATGAGGCCCCTGTTTCCATTAGTTTGGCAGTGAGCACTGAGTTATCACTGACTCCTGGCATCACACACACAATGCTTCAGAGGCAGCGGCAGTGCCCATAGGAAGCAGTAAATTCTCAGTCTAGTTCCAAAACTGTTGATTTATGGTTTTTTTAATGAGTTTTGAATTGACCAATGCTCCTTTTCTTTGGCTGGTCTCTGTGTTGGGCTGGGGGTTTTTTCCCCTTATGATAAAGGGAAAAAACCCTCCCATCTGTGTTTTCTAAGGTTATATGTTTATTATTTCTATGCATTTATAATGACCCTTTGTATTTATCTCTGGTCTTAAATATCAGACGCGGTTTGTGCAGGTTCCCGTCACTTCTTCACTGTCCCTCATTCTTCTCTTTGCTATTTTTTGTGCTCCTGCAGTTCTCAAATACCCTGGTCAGAGCCTTTCCAGAATGATAAAGAATGCAGAGAGATCTTACATGCAAAAAAAGAAAATCAAATTCACTAGTACTCAAATGCTTGTTCTCATCCTTAATTTGAGTGTATTTGGTTCAGCACTGTCTGCAAGAGAGCATTGAACAGAGAAAAATGGAGCATATTTTGTAAAATTGATGGTGCTTATAAAACAGTCTGCTGCTGCTGTCAGTTTTCAAAATTCTCTTCTGTTATATGAACAAAAATAATGCCACTTGTAAATAATCAGGTTAATTGCATTTCAAATAGTCTCTTAGGGAATTAAGTTCTTGGTTTCACCTGCAGTTTTCTGAGGCTTTTCTGTAGCATTTTCCTGTTTTCTAGTATGTTCCCTCCTGTTGTGTAAAGAATAGGAGCAGCACAGGAGACTGATACACAGCACTATTAGATATGTCAACTAAGTAAGTGAAAAATACCTACTGAGAGTGATACAAGCTGTTATCTTTAACAGAGCAAGTGCATGGTTTTAAAATTGAAATATATTTTAAGTTGATAGCCCTTTTACTGTGAGCTTAACAAGATACCCAAGCTTTTGAAGTAGTAATGGCCCTACTAATCATTAATAGGAAAAGAATTATCGAATGTAATCACCGAAGGTATGTAAATGTCAGGGAATATGAATGTCTAGTTAAAGTTTGATAAATTATGTCTAGATGACTGTGTTACCCAATTCTAGGTGAATGAAGTGGATAGGAAGAGAAGAGGCGATGTCGCAGGGCAGGGCTGTTTGAACGCTTCCCTCCGTCCTTGTCTGTTCTGCCCTGAAGAGAATTTGGCCGTGCTTGACTCACGGGGAATTTTTTTTCTATTTCCTTTTGTGTGGTGATTTTTGTCCTAGAGTTTGCTCCTTTGTCTCAGGAGGAAGGGGGTTTCCATTCTCAACCGGTTGGTTGATGCTGTGGCGTGTCTTTTAACAAAGCTCTTCATTTTCTGGCACTAGATGGAGGCATTATTAATGTAGAAATAGCCAATATAGTTCTTATTCTCTACATAGCTTTAGCAAGTGAATGATTTTGATACATTTTTATCGTACCTTTGCAGAGGCACGTACATGTGAAATTAGATATAGCAACTTTTGTTTTGTTGCATGGGGTGTGGTATTGGTAGAAATATCACAGATAAGGAAGAAGTTATGGGAGGTGATTGTTTTTGTGGAAATTTTGTGCGTGGCAGGCACTGAAAGCGCAGTATTTATCTGTCTGCTCTTATTTCCCACACTTGTGGAATTTGCATAACATAGAAGCATGTATTGGGTCTGTGTATTCAGTCTTGGGTTTATGTCTTTATTAATGTATTTGTGTTTAGGTCCAAGTAAACATTTTCCTCCTACTCTTGAGTTTGACAGTAATTATGGAAACCAGTCGGAAGCGAGCATTTCTCTACGTTTGCCAGGAGCCTTAAAGCAGATCACCAGTCTTGGTGCCTTGCACAAGTGATGGTTTTGTTTGGATTAAGAGACCTGAAATAGTTCTTCCTCTGTGCTTTAAACATAAACAGGCTTTTTCTAGCAGATACAGTGTTCATCTTCCCAGTTTTGTTCTATTTCTCTATTTCAAGCATGCCTGAAATATATATGGGGAGAATTAAATTCTGTTTTCCCTTACTGTCTGAGTTGCTGGTGTCCTACTTGTGGTATTGATGAAGGATCATATTTATAGGTGAGCAGAAAGGCTGCAGAAGATATTTGACACTACCGGTTGTCATCTTATTTTCTGAAGCAGTAGTTATTATAAAGAAAAAAAGATTGGATTTTACCATATAATTAATGGGTTTGTGTCTTTTGCGTGAGAGAGGGCTGCTTTAGTTCCTTTATCTGGAAAGAGAAGATGGAGAAGTAGCAGTACATGGATGGTGGCTGTACACTGATGAGTCTGTGGTGCATTTTGAACTTTAATTTACTGCAGTTTCTTCAGCTCCTATTAATACTCTGTGCAGAAAGGCAGCTATGGAGCCAAATAAATTGCTGCTTCCTTGAATGGTATCAATTTTTCAATTTTGAGTTGAGAGACATGAAAACAGCCTTTGCAAATCCAAGGAAAGCGGTGCTCTCACAACATAGTGCATTCAGTAGCGTCTGTGCTTGCATGTGTAAATTGCATTATCAACGAATGATTCTGAGTCTTATCGAAAAAGCTTGAGTATTTGGTGTAAAATCAAGAACAGGACATGCACAACAAGGATGCTCACTGAAACACCTGAGCTTACTCTGCATCTCTTCCAAAACTGAGATTTTTTGTGTGTGTCATTCTTCCTTTCCCTAGGTGGGAATGACAAGACTTTTTTTTTTTATGGTGCGTTTCAGACTGTGCAGTGAACGTCCATAAGAACTGCAAGAGTTTACTGGCTGAATGCAGCAGCATCAGACCCAAGGTGGGTTTAAAAATTTGTTCTTCTTTTATAATAATAACAACAGTGCTTGACATAGTAAGTTTGATTTAGTGTGAGTGGTTTATTTTACATCAGTACAGAATCATGCCCTACATCTTCAAGACATCAAATAGTTATTAACTTGACATTATAGTTATTTATGACA
>NW_010191720.1:0-33398 GCF_000695765.1 Mesitornis unicolor | reverse complement strand
GGAAAATAAAGTGAAACATTTTATTGTTGTACTGGAAATTACTTATCATTGCTCGTGTCTGTCGGAGCTGTGGCGAACCCTTACAAGAATGCTCAAACCCATCACTTTTTGGGAGGATGTAATTGAATTATATGGTACCTCTGAATTTTATGCCATGATATTTTAATAGCTTGTGCCATCTCAAAGCTCATGGAAGAGTGTCAGGGGTGGAGAGGAATTTGGTTATGATGGTTGTGTATTTTTTATAAGCTGAGCAATGCAGAATAAGTGATTTCATTTTTGAACTGTAATGAACTTTATATCTTGCTAAGCTGTTCACTTTTTATCTCTGTCACCGTGGTGCCTGTGATTGCACATGAGGTCACAGGTTGGTTGCAGATAGCTGTCTATCTGTCTTTTTTTATTCTGGTATTGGTTTTGGAAATAATTTCCTCCTCCTCTTAACTAATTATACTTGAGGGAGTTTTAGTTTGTTTTAGACGTTGATAATTTTAGAGACTGATAGCAGACTTGGGAGTACCATGAGGGGGGAAAGAGAGAGCAGAACAGCTCAAACCTGGGCAATGAGAGGTTAGAGGAAATGCTTTCAGCCATCGGTGATTTAGAGTGTAACGCTTTTGAGGGCAGAAATGTTCTTGTGGGGTTTTTGATACATACTCTTAAATTTCTCAAGGCATTGTGCATTTTCCTTTTAAACTGAAAAATTCACTTGCTCTGGTGCTTTCATTTCTAGTCTTTACCCTCTCCCAAATTTTCGTGGTTGAGTCAACCCTTGCAAACCACTCCTGGAGAAAGCAAAGAGAGAGTGGTAACACAAAATGCTATGGGGAATGAAATCAGAAATTAGATCCTCAAAGTGAAGTGAAACTCCCAAAAAGCCATTTGTTACAGACTGCGTTACTTATTTCATTTCTTTGCATCTTGGATAAATTGTATCTCAATTGTAATATCCTAGTTCTGTAGGAAAGAGAAAGTTGTGCAGGTTACCAAAGGTGCAATTTTAAATGGACAGTCTAAATTTTGGTTGAAACTGGCTGGGTTAGTTTAGTTAGTATTGCTGTACATAAATGGCAACAAAGTGTAGGTGAAGACTGTCTGTGTAAAGGATTTGCTTTGGTTTAATAAATTATTTATGATCATAGCTTTAATTCAGGTGAAACTTAATTTTTGGTTCTATTTCAGTCTGGTATATACTTGATGGGATTTTTATACAAAGTGTTAATGTCTATGTGTCATTATTCTGGAATGTGAAAAAATGAACTGTCACTGTGTCAAATCTTTTTTACTTCCAGGATACAGCCTCACTTATATTTAATGATATATGATAGGAAAAATATGATTCACTTTGGACTGAAAGTTTGGTCTGTATGTGTAAGAATATTGTATTTTTTCCTGTAGCAGAAAGATTTGCAGCACAGACCTTCTGGATCTCCACAAAGTTCGCCCCAGTGCATTTCCCCAGGTTTGTACTAAAGAATGATTTCTGGGCTCAAGGCTTATCTGTTCGATTGTATTTTTTTTCTTTAATATGTTTTAAAGGCTATACACAGTGTGTTATTGAAGTATAGAAAAGGTCTCTTTTAATAAGATGGCTTCATTTTTTTTTCTATTGGGAATGGCTTAGAGGCTCCTAGCAATCTCCTGTGTGTTTTTATCTCTTTATCTTTTTATTTTTCTTTATACCTTCTTGCTGTGTAACCTCAAAATATCATGGTGAAAAGGGATCAATAAGCTAGTTTTTCATTGATTGTCTATTCTCTGGCCTCTGAAAAGACTAGAACTGTGAACTTTGTTTTACATCAGATTTTCATAATTGTCTATTTAAAACTTGCCTGCAGCTAGTGGTTGCTAGAAATCTCTAAGACAAGCTAGCACTAATGGTCTGGACATAAATCTTTGTTGAAAGAAAGTGGGAAAAGGGATCTGGATTAAAAAAAAAGAAGAAGAATAAAGAGCAGCTCTGTTGCAGCATCAGCTTTGATACAGCCTTTTGCTGCTGGAAAAGACCATCACAGCCAGAGGTGTATGATTTAAATGGCATTTTAATTTGTAGATGTTACGAGGTCTGCATTAACAGGCATCTTGGCTCTCAGGTGACTGACTGTGATTGCAGCAGGTTTGTTTTCTGCCTTGCACTTGGTCCATTTGCTTGCTTTGGTGGCTGTGAGAAACACAGTTGACAGCAATATCCGAGTATTACTGGCTGTGTTGCATATATTTTTGTTGGGTATCATTTGCCTTGCATTGCAAGGTGTACTTCTTTATGAAACAGTCCTTACAGAGAGGTAGCACAAAGGGGATAATCGTTGTAAGAAAAGTGGCTGTTTGCATTACAAGAATGGTTTTGTGCATTTAGGGGAAAGTGCAGAGGCTAAAATAGGAAACAATAAGGAATAATGAAAACAGGAAAAGTTGACTGTAGGGCTTGTCGTTGGAACAGCTCTGTGGTACACAGTCTGGTCTGGTGTGATAGGTGAACAACGATCGATGCGGGCTCTCAGCAGTGTGCAGACAGTGCTAATTGAACACAGAAAATGGCTTTTTGATAGTGACTCTGCTAGGCAGCCAGTGCTTATTTTCCCTAGCTAGAAGTTAAAGGAACAGCTGAGAGCGTGGGTATTGTATGGTTTTACCCACAGTGTACGCCGCAGGCTGCAGCACCCAGGAGAAAAAAAAGCCAAAGGTATTGTATCAGTGTAAAAGAGAAATATGTTTTAAGAAAGGTACAAACTGTGGTGTTTGTGTCCCCAGTCCCTCTCCCCAGGTTTTGCTTCTGGAGATTTTTAAAATTGGCCTACCCTTGTGGAACAGAACCTTATGTTCTTGGCTCGTGGAGCACAGAAAGGGAACTTGATAGCTGGTGATTTCAGTACTTCCCAAATGGAAGTGGGAGGGCATTTATTATTAAGGCTTTGTTTAAGAAATCCACCTTTACAAATCTTGCTAATATGTACTTAGTCTCCTCTTTTGGGACAGTGTGCTTGGTGTTCATCACCTGGAGATGATGGAAGAGGACTCAGTTTACCTGATTTTTTGTAGACTGAGAATGTGCCCTGTGTGTAGCCAGGAGATTTCAATCCCAAACAGGTATTGGGTATTTCCAGCAGGAAAAGATGATGTGATATAATTTCTCTTAAATGTCATGGATGAAGCCTCCCCTACAGCCCTAATGTGATTCTAGTCAACTGTTTCAAGGAAGTTGAAATGAGAGACAAGCAGATGTAAAGGATGGGATATCAAGAGATGTGGACAAACCTGTTTCATGAGAAAGAATGTGAATACCTTGATTTAGTGTGTTTAGTTGAACAAGGCAGAAGTGAAGGGAAAGCGATTTGTTAGTGGAGTCACATGGAGGAGTGCAGCATAAGGAAGGGGAGCCTTTGGGAATGGATAGACACCAGTGTTTTTACAAGGAAAGTTGTAAATTGGCAATGCATAAACCTTGGCTGGGAACAGGAGACCCTCCTGAACTGTTAGAGCAGCGTGGTCCTGAGCGGCCTCCCAGTACAGTACTGGGAGAGGAGTTCGGTCTGGGTGTAAGACAGAGCTTCCTTGCCATGGCAGAGTCCTGGGTTCAAGGATCTATGAGGTGTCTTTCACTCCCATGTCCTTAAAAGCACTTTGAAGAAAGGGCAGCTGCAGACGTTGTCAGTGATAACTTTAAAGGTTTTCTGGCTGATTCTTCATCTTTGACTTCTTTGAAGTTCCTTTTTTCATTATCATTCATTACAGACATTAGTGCTAAATAATTGTATCCATTTTTTATAAGTCTATTACAGGCTTCCATGTATTGTGTAATAGTGATTAAAGTTTTAAATATCTTTCCAGTTCACAGACTGTCTAGATTTAAAAAGCATTAAAAAGCTGCAGTATTAAAATTAAATTTAGCCCCGGTATCTATTACGTTCAGTGTGTGTGCATGCAGATATAAATCACTGTGTAGCAATAAGCATTGCAAAGAACTTGTGGTTTTTATGCTGTCTCAGATTTTTCTTGTTTGCCATGAAATGTTCTGTGCCCTTATACGGTAGGGTGTGAATAATTGTGTGTAGGCTCTGGTGTTTTACTAAAGGAGAAGATACTTTGCAATTTCCACACTAAATGGGCACAGTAGGGACCAATTTCCTGCACTTCAGACCTGCTGATTTAGCCAATACAGTAAGTTAAGTGGCAGCTTTACATTTCTAGAAGGATCACAGGTAGTATAAAAACACTGCATCTCTGGGGCCACTTTATTGTGCCAAGTCTGAGGGCAGCCGGTAGCGAGCATGGGGAATACAAATTCAAAAAGCAGCGGCAGAAGCAATGCGATTCCAGCTCATCCCGAGCTCTCTTTTTGTGGTTCCTTTTCACGAAAATGGAATGAAAATGTTTTTTTGGACAGCGAGCTCTTGACATCCAAGATTCTGTCTGTCCTCCGGCCGCATTCAGAGAGAGGTCTGAGAGCAGGCGATCTGCAGTGTACGCCTCATTTTCTGAGTACCAATTCAATTTTTGCCTCTTTAGCCGCTTCTTTGAAGGAGCAACCCCGAGGTCTCCTCCTGGGACCAGATGGCACCCCAGTACTGTCACGGAATCTCGGTATGACTATCGCCCAAAGAGGAAATTCTCAGTCTTCGTTGAATACTGCTGGAGCCGTGAATAAATTTGGGTAAGTAAACCGCTTCTCTTCTAATTCACTGGCTTCTGCTGCACCCCCCCCAGCCCCAGTGTGAAAAGAAAAACAGTTACAGAACTAAAGCAAGAACTCACATTGGCTTTCAAGCTCAAAAGAGATTTATTGAGCTTTGTATGCTGAAATTCATTTCCCTGAACAATTTACATAGCATAGAACAAGCTATTTTTTTGTGGTTTAAATCACCTTGTCTTTTAGTCCCTCTGTGGTATGTCAGAAAAGATATCATATAAACAAGGGCAGTATTTGAATGTCTCTGTCTAGATTCTGGTTTACATGGCTGTATTTGTCCTCAGACCTATTGAAATTCAGTAATCTGCTGCAAGTTCAGTTATTCTAGGTTGTGCTATTTCTGACTAGCATAGGAGACAGCAGTGTTTTGAATTGCAGGATACCTTGATTAAAATAGTAGACAAATTCCAAGCTATCTGCTGTTTTAAGTAGCTGTTTACTTTTTATGTGCCACAGTTATGCTTCCTCCCCAGTGAAAGTGCCCTTTGTACTCTGAGCTGGCTGTGGCTTGTCACCAGGTGATGTCTTTTTAAATGTCATACCAGAAGTCACAAACTTGCTCATGCTGCTTTAATTAAAACTGTAATATATCAGTGATGGAGTGGCTAAATTGATTTGACTGTTTAAAGTTGGAGTGCAATGATAGTTTTTATATATTTATCTTAAGTTAATTGCACTATAGTTTAGATGTTTGTTAAATTAGTTGGATTTTTTTCTTTTCATCAAGCAGACATTAAAAAATGTTAATGTTCTGTTTTGGTCTTTTGGTCTAATTTCTTTGGCCATTTAGACTAATTTCAGGAGACATGGATGAAGGGGATTCAGGCTTTATAAAATTCAAGCAGACTTCAGATGATGTTGTCTCGCTTGCACCTTCAACAGCAGACTCCATTTTTCTGGAAGGTATGGAATTTCTGTGCTTTTCAGGATTTGTGTGCTATTTCTTCCATGGTCTTAAAGCAGCACTGAGATGTGTTTACTCTTCTTGTTGTTAATTGTGATAATGAAGGATGTGGTGGACAGCAATTTAATGATAATTGAGATTGAATGTGCTTTTTGGTCTAGATGCATATTCCGTGTCCCTCCGAAGTGAAACAGAAACGGATGCTCATGAGTTTGAGGCAGAGTCTTGGAGTGTTGCAGTGGAACAATCTTATGCAAAAAGACAAAGGGCAGATGTTAAAAAAAGGCAAGATGTCATTTATGGTAAGAGGATTTCTTATTTTTATTATTCTTACAACTTTTTCTACTACGTAGTGCTACTGTTTTGAAACAAAGCAGAAATAATTGTTTTTATTGGCTCCCACTTTGAGTGGTGTTTGAAAATTAAAATTGAGTGAAGATTTTCAAGCCTGTTACCTGTCTCAGTGTGCGTAAGTCCTCCTATTAATAATTTTAAGCAACCGATAGTTTTCAGTATGCCTGTGTCAGCAGCAAAGCCCAGCAGTACAATTAGGGATATACTATAGAATGCAATTAGCTATGCAATTATTCCCATTGCTCAACTTCAACTGGGAAATGTCAATGAATAAGTAGAGTCAGTCACTGTTTGCTTGGGAGATTAACAGGGCAAATGTAGGAGCTTCACATCAGTGATGGGAAGATCGTGGGGAAGAAGAAGGTGGTGCAAAAGATGGTGGCTTTCGGAGCCTGCGCTTTTATATTTTCCAAGCCACTGCACAGTGTATCAGTGACTTGTGATTTTTTTGTTTCCTCTTGCCCAGAACTAATGCAGACAGAAATGCACCACGTTAGGACACTGAAAATAATGCTGAAGGTTTACTCCAAAGCCATGAGAGAGGAGCTGCAGTTCCCTAATGCAGTCATCAACAAGCTCTTCCCCTGTGTGGATGAGCTGCTGGAGATGCACGGGCAATTTCTGCTCCAGTTAAAGGAGCGACGAAAGGAATCCTTGGAAGAAGGCAGTGATCGGAATTACATAATCCAGAACGTTGGAGACATCTTGGTAAAACAGGTGTGAATTAAATTCTACCACTGTTGTTGACACAATCAAATATCTAAAGCTAAGTACGAGGTTAGAATTAGGTTATGTAAAGATTGATTTAGTACTGGATTTAAGTTTATCTTCCCAGTGTAGTGTGTGAACATGACTCCCAGGAACATTTCTGGTCACAAATAATAAGAAATGTTCATTAAGTGTTCTGTAGGCAAGTGTACATACATGTTGTATTCATGAGATAGGCAACTGCAGATGGTTTGGTTCTATTTTTCGTCTGTTCCAAAGTAAAGTAACATATACCTGGTGTCCATCCAAACATGGCATGCTCAGCATTTAATGCTGAGCTTCTTGGTTCTGACCTTTTAAAAATACAGTAAAGATCCTCTAAACTGATTACAGTTTCTCTTAACTTCAGAACTCGTTCCAGTATGGAATAAGTACAATTTACTTCATATACCATGACCATTTTTTACCCCTCACGTTTTATAGTCTTCAATTTCTTTAAGTGCAAAGGCCCAGAAATTCTTTAAAAAATTCTTATTATAACAACCATAATTTAATACGTTAGAGCTTGTGGTATTCCAGACTCTCAGATGTCACACAGCATAAATCTCTCATTTCTGGTACAGAAGAAGTTGAAATATTGAAGAAGTATCACAGAAATCGGTTACCATAAAAAAAAGTCTTCCGTCTGGGTCTTGTGGTGAATGTGAGTATACTCTTAATGATTCATGTCTTCCATACTTATATTTCCTAATAGTTTTCAGGCGAAAATGGGGAGAGAATGAAAGAAAAATATGGTGTGTTCTGTTGTGGACACAATGAAGCTGTTAGTCACTATAAAGACCTGCTCCAGAGCAATAAGAAGTTCCAAAACTTAATAAAGGTAAGCAGTGACCAGGACTCTCCTATTCTGACTGCAAAATATACTTCACCGCTTTAGGATTTATTTTGTGCTTGAAGATCTCTTAAATTTGAATGAGCAGGGTTAGAGGCATGGGTTGCTAGCTTCTTGTATTTTAGATTTTTTTAAGCTGTCTGAACACAAAGTCTCAATTAGCAGGTGTTAAATTTGAGGCAGGCTTTTGAGAGCACATAGGACTGGGGAATAGGGTATTTGTTTTATTCAGCGCTCCATCACTGACTGCCCTGCTGTGTCACCGTCTTTGTAAGCTGACTTGATAATACACTAAATCAATGATAAATGCTGTTGGTGAACTACTGTAGAAAAAGTAGCTACTCTTTAGCCTAGTCTTGCCCACTACATAATCTTTCCAGAACCAGAAGGTTGGCTCCAGGTTGGTTTATGTACCTGCTGTACACTGTAATGTGCAATTAATAGGAAGGGCTGAAGAAATGCAGCTGAAGTGGAAGCCTGTAACCCGAATCTCAGGTGGCCTTGCACAGCCCTAAGTATTCTCATTTTCCAGTCATTGGTAAGCGATACTGTGTGAACTTTCCAACATGGCTCTATACTTACAGCTTTTCTTAACTAGGTGTCTTTAAAAGAGAGAACCCTGTACTTTCAGGGAACTAAATAAGTGACCAGAGCAAGGTTAAGGGTATATAGCCTCAGTCCTTGTAAAGAAAGATCTTGGTAATATGTTTTGCTGCCAAGGTTGTTCTGTACCTGCAGCCAGACCAACCAGTGGGATTCTGGTGCTTTACAGCCTTCTCTTTCTGTTGAACATGCAGTGGTAAAATAAACACTTAGTTTATTCATTATTGACTTAATTTGGCTGTTAGGTGGTTGGGTCTGGTTTTAAAAATACTTTTCTGTGTATGTAACGATTGATTCTATTATAAGAGGCAATCAGTTAGCCTATAGACAGTTAAACATTTTAGATTTGGAACTTCCTCGGCTTGGATCTGGATTTAATTAGCAGTAGTTGAAAATAATGCCTAAAATATTTTCCAGTTTAAAAAAGCCATTTTTAAAATGTTATTGGGAGTTTTGTTTTAGTAAAAGTGTGCCGCTGATTTTGTGGTACTATGCCCGATTGCACCAAAATGTTTTGAAACAGAAGATGTGTGAATGGAGAGGTGAAGGAGCTGGGGAGCAGTATATGCAATAGATATGATGGGTTGTTTCTTGTTTTCTAGAAAATTGGCAATTGTTCCATTGTGAGGAGACTTGGTGTTCAGGAGTGCATCCTTCTGGTTACGCAGCGCATCACCAAATATCCAGTCTTGGTGGAACGCATTATTCAGAACACAGAAGGTAGGTGTTTAATCCTTCCTAGACACCTCACAGTTGTCTGCTGATCCTTTTTCTCCTGTGTTCTGCATGTTGTTTTCCTCAGACAAGGAGATACAGACTGGTACTGCCTCACACCTGCTTTCTCACTTCTTTGTTAGCTGAAGATGCTGTTCTAGGTGCAGATCCAGATCAGTCTGACCTCATCAGAGGGTCAAGAGCAGTGTTCAGTTTTCAAATATGCATCATATGCTTAATAGTAGCTAAGCCTGTCAGTTCATTAGAGATTTAGAGCTTTAAGATATTTTATTTTATATTATTTTGGTTTTAAACTTAAGCTCTTAGGAAATACTGTTAGATGTTCAGTATGGAGCCTTCATGTTAAAATATGTTTGAGTGACTCATATCTTGCATTCCAGAGCTGAAAACGTGACTGACTGCTACTCTTTTCTCTTAGCTGGAACTAGAGATTATGAAGACCTGACCCAGGCGCTTGTTTTAATTAAGGACACAATCACTCATGTAGATGCCATGGTAAACGAGTGTGAGAAGGGGCAACGCCTTAAGGAGATCATGCATAAAATGGAGCTAAAATCATCTGGGAAATTCAAGAATGGGCTTTTCTTCCGGAAAGATGACATGGGACAGAGGCGCCTTTTACTGGATGGGATGCTGTACTGGAAAGCTGCATCAGGGCGACTCAAAGGTAGAGGGCTGGGAGGGGGAAAAGTACAACTAGGAAACAAGGGGTTTTTAATTTTTTTAGTATCTGTATTACTGATCAATTGAGTATAAGATAAGATGACAGTAACCTACTTGTTTAATAGGATATTGGAGGAAATAGCACTTGTTCTATTCTTGGTTTCTCCAATAAGCATCTCTCTAATGGTGCATGATAAGTTCCTTATGCTGTTTGCTTATTACCTGTCTGATCTGTTTTCCAATTCAAGAGGGAGGTCTTTAGACAGATGACAAAGCTTTGAGTCACACTGACTTCATCTCCTGTGGAAAGGCATTATCTTGTGCGAGCTCCAGTTCACACTTTGAAAAATTGTGTTGTGTCAACCCCACGACACCATCATTCTGTGTAATATCTGTTAGCCAGAAAATAAATACAGTGTCCATCAGTGAATATTTTAACAACTTCGTTGCTCAGTCTTTCTGCTTTAAAATCTTTTCTTTTTTTTTTTTCCCTTTTTTTCCCTCTGTTGTTACTGTAGATATCCTGGCAGTCCTGTTAACTGACGTACTGTTGCTCTTACAAGAAAAGGACCAAAAATATACATTTGCATCAGTGGTAGGTATTGTTCTCCTTATTTAATACATTCACTTAGAGTATTTATGAAAGTGACGGGAACTACAGAAGAAATACAGTTAGAGTTGTTACATACTTGTTATTGTAGGTTCAGAAAGAAAATTAAGTTAATCACTTTCTGAAGCAGTTCTGGTACTTGTTGAATCCCTCCCGCTGTCTCTTGGTCCAAAATGGTGTTCTCTTGCATCAGCCGGTTCTAGCTGCCGCATCTCCTGTGGTTTTCTGATGCCCTGAGTGTGTTTTGAGGTTCACTGCTTTTCCCTTTCTTGTGCTGTGACGTTCCCTTGCACTGAACTTTCTTAGAATGTTGTTTTATCTAAGTCATACGTTAGAATGCATATATGTCTATATGCTAGAACTGTGCTTTGAAAGGCACTTGCGAGTAAGGTCTGCTTCTGTTTGTCAATGTGCAGGGAAAGAATCTTCCATTTCGGGTACAGATGTGGTAACCAGGGTCATTGAAGCCTCAGATTTACTGAGGACAGAGAACTTTCCTGAAGTAACTGTAATAAGCACTAAATGCATTTGTAATTACTGCAGCACTCTAGAACACTCGGCAGATTCACTTGCTTTTCTAGGGCATTTCCACAGGTATCCTCAGAGCAGTTAATTGTGTACAGTTTGTCCTGATCTAGTTCAATTATTGCTGTAATAGAACCAGTAACAGAGAATCTATTTTATGTGATTGTTTTCTTGGATATATTTTTTCAAGACATTAACATTAGAGCTGAATTCTAATGGCAAAAGCTATTTTGGTGACCTCAGACCTGTAAAAGCAACTGCTTTTCAAATCAACTGTCTTCTAATGCGCAGAATGGGGATACTTGTACAGATCACAAGGGCTGGAAGTTGTTTCCTCTTGAGCAGCATTCGGTGAACCTTTCACAATAATTCATTTTATGGCATTGACTCTGATAGATTAATTCTGCTCTGTTTTCCAAAATACATCTGAGCTATGAGCAGAAGAGCAAGTTCATAGAGGGGGAAAACATACTGTTAATGTACAGTGTCTCAGCTGCCATTGTGTTGAGTAGCCTACTTCAAGACTAAAGCATTATTCCCAAGAAATAAGAGCACGCGTACATAGTCTTAGTCAGTAAAGCTGCTCCACTGCAAAGTCATGCCCTGGTTCATGTGTCCCATAGTAACTTTTCAGTGAGCACACACCATACTGTTGCTTATGACAGTCCCCAAAAGCTGATCTCTGTTACATGGGGGGGTTGTTTTTTCCACCAGTAACATGCTATACAGCTGTAAACTGATCAATTTTTTGTACCTTTTTACGTACACAGTTCATTTGAAGTTTAGATATCACTTCTCTGTAGATAAATCAAGCAAGTAAGAGGAGCAAATGGCTGTGCTCAGTGATTCTGTTTTTCCAGTGACCTCCGTTCATGGCTTGAATTGCAGTACAGCTGTTCAGAGGAGTTGGCAAAACCCAATGTTCCTGATGTCTGGACAGTTCAGTTTTCTTATCATCACTCTAGATTAAGATTCAGCAGTGACGAAGAGCTGTTTTCCTCTGGGGAGGATCTTTCTAGGCTGCATATGTTGGACCTATGCTGTCTGAACCATAGCTTATTAGTAACTAATATCCCTCCTGTAAATTTGTTTTCGTTGCAAAGATTGGCAGCTAATCCAGGTAATCCTTAGCTATGCAATATACTATCTGGCACCTTATTTTATTATTCACAAGGCCTGATGGCACACTGTAACACCTCTGTGTTATGTTTTTATTTCTTTTAAATCATAGAATCATTAAGGTTGGAAAAGACCTCTAAGATCATGAAGTCCAACCGTCAACCCAACCCTACTATGTCCACTAAACCATGTCCCGAAGAGCCACATCCACATGTTTTTTGAACCCCTTCAGGGATGGTGACTCCACCACTGCCCTGGGCAGCCCCTTTCAGTGCTTTACCACTTTTTCAGTAAATAAATTTTTCCTGATATCCAATCTAACACTCACCTTGTGCAAGTTTTGTAGCTAACTTGCCAGATTAGAACTTCTGATGTTTCCTTTTGTTCTCTTCTTTCACTTCACATGTATCATTGAGGTTTTTGTTTTCTTTTTCAAATTCTGTTTTTGCCTCTTTTTAAGCAAATTTTTTGAGCCTGGTTCTTGACTTCTGAGACCCAACGGGAATCCTCAGGTGTTGAAATTGAGACACGCTTTAATATTCAGCCAAGTACAAAGACCTCTTGTTTTTAAAATGTACATTCTGCATTCCAGGTTTTGATTTATGGTTGATAAGTAAAAAATGACTGTCAGGTGTGTCATACGAAGAAGCTACAGCAATTAAGTTGTAGTGTTATGGCTCATGGTGACCCTGTATAAAGAGGAAGACAGGGGGAGCTAGGAAGCACAAACCCTAAAGAACATAAATAACGTAGTGCAATAAATTATATTTTGTTTTACAGGACTCTAAACCACCAGTTATCTCATTGCAAAAATTGATTGTAAGAGAGGTAGCCAATGAGGAAAAGGCGATGTTCTTAATTAGTGCTTCCTTAAAAGGACCAGAAATGTATGAAATCCACACAAGCTCAAAAGAGGAGAGGAATTCCTGGATGGCACACATCCGCAGAGCTGTAGAAAGGTAAATTGTGAGTGGAAGCCAGAGGGCTTGATGTCTTCCTCATCAGTCTTCTCTTCGCAGCACTCGTAGCTGTAAATTCATCATAAAAATATATTTGACTATGCCTAAATTTTTTTGTGAGACTGAAGCATGCAATTCTGTTTGTGTTCACTGGGCGGAAGCCACTCCTAAAGATGCAATAAAAAACAGCCAAAGACTTTGTTCTGCTTTTTTTTTTTTCTAAGACAAAAATTTGGTTCACTGATGTCAAACGCAACAGAGCTTTGGATAAGGGGGGAAGATAGACACAAGATAAACCACATCCTAAGCAAAAGCTTCAGGCTAAAGCCTGAGATAGTTTTAAGTTATCTAATGTGTAAATCAAACATCTGTCTGTCTCCTTTGTACAGCTGTCCTGATGAAGAAGGAGGAACACTTAATGAACCTGAAGCAGAGAGGAGGCTGGCTGAAGCAAGAGCTGCTAAGTTAAAAGATTTTCAAGGTAATGACTTCGTTATATATTCCATGATCTGCTTTTCAGTGTCATTCATGATTTATGACTGTCTTACTCTTTTATCACATGATGTGATCAAGTTTCTCCTTCTTAAGTCTTTCAAGGTATTGCAAGATAATATGGAAATAGTTAAATAAGCCTAAGAAGCCTTGTATGCACCATGAGTTTTCCCCTTAACTGTTAATTATATCTCTGCATTTAATGTTTTGATCATAAGATGAATAATAATCTTCCAAATTAAACGTTGTACTCTGACGGTGATTAGGAAGGCAGAACTGACTTTGTTTCTTCCTTTAGAGCGTTTGAACATGAAAGACGACCTGATTATGCAAAGTCTAACTGAGAAGCAACAGATTTATCTAGAAATGTCTGAAATGAATGGGTTTGAAGACCACTCCCAAGGAGCCCGATCTAGGCTACTTCTGCGAGGGGATATCTCAGAAAATCTGCAAGGAGAGGCAATTTTGAAGTCCGCAGTGACAGAAGGTAAATGCAGTGTGGTAATGTGTATGCGTTCTGTCAGATGCAGGGGTGGGGATAAGCACATAGGATTTAAGTACAGGTCCTGAAAATCGTCCTGTAATAACATAATGCTTTTACGTAACACACTTCAGACTTCCTCATTCTCTGAACCAATCTGCAAGACAGGTAAAGTGCACCTGGGTAGAGGAACCTTATCACTGCTTCTTTGTTTTTATTTTTAAGGATCAACAAGCACGAGTCTGTTCAGATGGAGAACTGAGTGCTCTAATAATACACCAATCCTGAAGTAACATATTATGAGGGTTATAGATTAAAATAGCTTAGATAGCGTATTTAGGAAGAAAATGAGCACAAACCATAGTTTTTATTCTGGAAAACAAACAAACAAAACCACTTAAGGCTTGTTAATCTAACTTGCAATCAAGGAAGTAGTAGACTTTGTATGTGAAATATGAAGAGCCTGTCATAAAGAGCTAGTCACAAAGGAAGATTCATCTGTACTGCAGGAAATCTCTCAAACTGGCCAATCTTTTAATGTCCTTGATGGTTGAATTTTTTTTTTCACTTGCTAGCATGATGCACTTGCCTTCACAGCATAGACGTGGCTGTTTACATGACATATTCTCCTCTTTCCTAGCTGAAAATCTGCAGAACCTTATCTTCACTCACTTAGGCAGTGGATCCTGTCAGGCTGAAGACGGCTCTGGGTTGGGACTCCCCAGGAGAGCAGAGACCTTTGGAGGATATGACAGTAGTCCCTCAATTTCAAATAAAAGTAAGAAAAGTAAGAAATTCAGCCTTCTCTTGAGTTTAAGAAGCTCTTTACTGTGTTTCTCTGTACAGAGAATAAGAACAATGACGTAAGTGAGGCTGTGATATAAGGAAGCTTCATCAAACTCTTGAGAGGAGGTTAAGAGCAAATTTCTAGCATTTGGTATTACCATGTTGTCTTTTGCTTCTGATACCAACACTAGAGAGCAGAGTAGGGCTCTTAGTTGGTGTTATGCTCAGGGGATTACCATAACCCATACTTTCTAATTACCACAATTGCACACAGAATTTTAATTTTGTTGGAAAAAAATGAATAAGCTTGACCCAAAAACCTAGGAAATTTGACTTCAGCTGCCTGCTTTTATTATTGAATCATGAATTTTTTTTTCCAGTTTCTTTTTTATCTGCACAGTCACTAAAGGGTTGCTGAATCCTTAGACATTACAAATTGGCCTTTTGGCACAGATGCTTTATCAGTTAATTGAATGAGTGGAAATACTAGATACTATTTACCCCCATTTTTGCTTCATGCATTTATTGAAAAATAAAATGGTCTCTACTTCACTGCTTGTTAATCTCCAGAGTATTTTCTGGTGTCTGAAAGGCTGTATTTGTATGTTATAAGGGCTTTACAGAGTATGGTTTCCACCTCCCCCTACCTCTTTCCATGCTTACAGTGATGCCAAAAATTATTCTTTTAGATTTTTTTCAACTTATATGTATTCTGTGTTACAAGCTTGCAATTCTGGTAGCCACAGACGATCAGTTTCATGGTTGCTTCACTTAAAATAGTATAATGTAATTTGAACTTACTCTCCCTATTTATCTTACCCCACTCTCTTCAACTTTTTATACTTTTTTTGAGCAGTCGTACTCGTTACTGTTGTCTGCTCTTCCACTCTGAATCAGCATGGAGAAGCCATGTAATTGCATATTGGTACTGACTTCAAAGTCACAGTTTTTATTTTCTGCTTGCTCTGTTATGCAGTGAGTTTTCACAGGCCCTGAGTTGGTTTGAGCTACTCAGACTCCACTCTTCTTTTAGGTGGTAGCTTTAGGAAGAACAGTGGTGGTGACCAGAGACAGTGGGACTGGAGAGGCCCTGCAGGAAGTTCAGAGGTGCAACTCCATGACCTCCCTCCAGACACAGAAGAAGGCTCTCAAACTGTATGTTGGGCTTATACGTGATTTAAATGCATTTCTTCATGTTCTTCTTCATAATAGTGACGCAGAACAAATCTTGCAGAGTTAGAATTTTGTCGTAATAGCTGGTAGGGCTACACTCTAACAGAGCTCTGTCTGTCAAATTACTAGATTCTGTTAAGGGTGTTTTGTGGGACATAAATGCACTTGAGAGGCATGATCATTTGGGTTTATATTTGTTCATTTGATGCTGTACTATTAACGCTAGCTTTAATCACCATGCATTTGTTGCAGCCTAATGATTTGTTGCTAGCCTCTAATTTAAGTATTGTTGATATGTGGCCTTCAGTGTATGGGAGCAATCTCTGCTCCAGCGGTAAATGCCAACTTGTTCTCGCCCAACAAGTGTCTCCAGCACAGATATTGTTTTTGTCATTTTTTCAGAGTGATGTACCAAGGCTGGAGGACAGCAGTGGTTTTCAGCCCACCATAGAGTCTCAGGTACGTTACTTCTGCTGTTAGGAAGTCTAATGGGAAATAGCCACATTATAATAATAGCATGCAAAAGCAAAATAAAGCCAAAAAAAGCCCACCAAAAACTCAGTATTTTTAATGTCTGTGGAACCACAAGCACATTAACAGCCCATCCCTTATGACTCTAACCCATTATGAATGCAGAGATAAAAGTCCCATTAGAAAACAAAGATGGGTTCTGGGTATGTAGACACGTTTCAGAGAGATGGCTAAATGCTTTTCCTGGATCTTTGGAGGGATTGGATGTTCTCAGCTCACTGACAAAACTCACCTCTGAATCTCCCTTGAGTGCTGCACCTCTGTAGTGGTTTGATGCTGGAGCATGGGAGGAGGTGATCATTAAATAGCTCATGTGAAGAAAACTGGTGATGAAAATCGCTCCCTCGAGTCCCTGTGTGATTTGCACTGATTCACATCTGTGCAAGGACTAACACACTGGAATTCATCCTGCCTGCATATTGCTTTATTGGCTGTTACTCTGTTAGAACACTCTTGCAGCCAGGCTTCCATTGTGTGTGTATTTGTACAGATACTGTTGATTGTGTTCACTGTTTTAAAAAAAAAAAAGTCTAATGCAGCAAAACAGAGCTCTGTTCAAGTGTCTAATGGCTTTTTTTTTCCTCCTCCTGCCTCCACTTCTCTTCAGCTTGTCCAAAGGATACAAACGCTGTTACAGTTGCTCTTCAGTCTTCAGGTAAACCACTATTTACTGTCCAAGAGATTTGGTAGGTATTAAATGTAATAAAGTTTATCCAGGGGTGGAGAGGAGCTACCTTGAAGATATCCCCTAAAGCGAGAGTGAAGTGCAGAATTTAAGACCTGAGACTCAAGGAAACAAACACTGAGTCTGGTATTTTGAAGGAAGTGTTAGATCTGTTGTCTTAAGTAATTGTTTCCTTTTTCCTGCTCACTTAAATGCAATTCTTTTGCTACTTTGAGCTCCAACTGCTCTCTGTGCTAATTTCTTTTTAAAGTTGTTGTTGATGTACACATGTGTATGTATTAGTTGTTTATACTGTAACCTTGTAATCAGCAGTATTTTGACTGATCGGATTCAGAATAATAATTCTAGGTGCAAGAAATGTTCATTTCTGGATGCATAAGCGTAATGTATTTGCTTAACCATCTGTAGTATCATGTCAGCCACAATGGGCTGACTGAGCTAGAAGTTAGATCTGCCCTTGAAGACAAAAATCTCTAAGCTGGTAGACGTTGCGGTCTTCTGTTTAGCTGTGTGTATTTTTTGAACCCAGGTGCTTTATGCTGAACTTATTTCCCCTCCAGGCGGTGATATCCCAGCAGGACAGCTACATCGAGATGCAACGAGCCACCATGGTAGACCGGGAGAAGCAGTACCGACTGCAGTCTACGCGAGGCAATCTGCTGCTAGAGCAGGAGAAACAGCGAAACTTTGAAAAACAAAGAGAAGAGCTGATGAATGTACAGAAACTTCAGAACCAGCTGAAACTGGAGCAGCAACGCCTGGAACGGGAAAGGAGTAGGCAGCAGAGGGAATTTGAAAGCACGGAAGCCCGGCTGCAGGAGCGTGAAGAGGAGACTCGGCAGCTGAGAGAGAAGTTGCATCAGGAGAGAGAAGAGCTGGAGAAGCAGCGAGAGGCCTATCAGCACGACCTGGAGAGACTGCGGGAAGCTCAGAGAGCAGTTGAGAAAGAGAAGGAGCGTCTGGATCAGCTGAGGAAGCTGAAGAAGCAGAACACGGTTTCGGGCACATTCTCCCCAGAAATGGGACAGGTGAGGAATTGGTTTTCTTGGAGTTTGATTTCTGTTAACCTGCTTGCCTCTGAATGAAGGTTGTCCTTCTTGCAGCACTAACTCATGTTTGATTTTTACTGGGCTCCTTGAAGTGTCATCTGAAGTAGCTGGTGATGGCTACTGTCAGGAATCAGAGCATGGCAGTTCCTCAGTGTCTGTGAAATTCCACCCAGACATTTGGTAATGAGAGTATTTTTTTAAAAGAGAGAACTGGAGAAGAAGTTATTTTTGAACATGGTTGACTGAGAATTTTTTTTAATAGAGAAACTGCCCTATTGCAGATGGGTGATTGCAGAAGGTGTGCTGCATTGGTCGCATTTTGTACAGTTCATTTCTAAAAACATTTCTCATGTTTCCAAATGTGAATTTTGGGGTTGGGTTAAATTGGCTCATTCGTTATTGTCTGCCAGTCCTGCTTTCTCTCCATCCCATCATCACCTGGTGCAGCCTTCTCATGCACTCCTTTGCTAGGTGCAATATTAAGCAGTCTCAAGCTGCTGAGGTTCCTTTCAGTGTCCAAAGACTTACAATCTTGCTTTCTCTTTGCTTTAGGCTTCACCCAACTTGTTGTATTTTTAACTAGAAAGTGCTCTATGTTCTGAAGGCTGAGGGTGGTCCCTTTTTGTTGTACCTGAAATGGTGAAAATACCTTTTTGACTTAGAATGCCTTTATCCTCATGCAGAACCAGATGCCTACTCATTCCATTAGCTTCAATGGAGAAGGGGTTGAATCATCTCTACCCGTCTTGAAAACCTCTGTGAGAGTGAGCATCTCTGGGGCAGATTACCTGGAACGACCAGACTTGGTGCGTAGGGACAGTACCACCCTGGAGAATCGTCCAGTTCTGGCATTGAAGAATGAAGTGCCAATCCATCTCCTGAGTGCAACAAACCAGATACAGAAACCAGCTGCGGTCCAGCAGCAGATTCCTACGAAGCTGGCCGCTTTTACAAAAGGAAGCAAAGAGAAAGGTGGGAAGAACAAAGGCTCTCACAGGACAGACAGTTCAGGTGAGCGTATTTAAATGCATTTCTGATGTCTGCCAGCATTACAGGGAGAGACAACACTGTAGTTAAAATCCCTGGCTACACATGTGAAACTCAGAAATTAATATGCCATAAATTGTTAGTGTGCTTACTGCAGTTAGTAGGTTCTTGTACACGTTCCTAACTAAAGGATTTTATTATTTAAACTGAAAATACAGCCCAAGGGAATAATGTTGAAAATGGAGTTCTGTAATCCAACAGAACAGAATGATGGTGAGAGGTTGTAAACCTGCATGTAAAATCTTCTTGCCTAACTGTAGTGTTAAAGGAAAATAGCGAATGTTTTGCTTGTTCTACATGAGTGAAATGTTTTGAGGCTGGCTTAACCTTTCCTCACTAGCTGTCCAGAGTTGTAACGACATTGAATGCAATGCTTTTCTTAGCACCAGTCAGTCATTAAATACAGGTTTCCAGGCCAGAATTGAGACACTGTGTGTGTTGTAGTGTTGAAAGGGGCTAATTTTGTCAGAAATAGGAGCAAGTAAAAATAAAGTCACCCTGGCATAGTGTAACTTCTGCTGCTAACTGCTAGGTACTAAAGTAGCGATCTTTGCCAATGACAGACACAGTAAAAACCTCTTTTTCTCTACCTCTTAAAATAGCCTTACTGCCAGCTTAGGAGAATGGCCTATAATTTTAAGTTACAAAATTATCTTTTTAGCTTTGTGTAGGATTCAGACTTGGCAAGCTTACCCGTCACTTGGGCGTACACCACTACAGTGAACTCAGGGCCAAACCTGTCCAGGGAGGGGAGGGGGAGAGGCTTTTGCACATTGTAGAAATGTCTGGCTCTGTCGTGCCTAAAGTTCAGTACAATTACAAACTTGCTTATGTTTTTGCACATAAATGAAGCCTAATATCCTCTTACCCTGAATACCAAATGCTGGTAAATGGGAAAATAAAGCTCTAATACCACATCTGCCCAAGTTTATTTTTAATAGCCCTTACATAATGATCTCTGCAGTGGAAATGTACTTAATGGTGTTTTTCTGGAATTTATATGAAAGGTATAAAACACAAATATGTTGGACTCTACTCTCTCATGAGCATTGATGAGCTGCACTCTTGTTATGCCCATATATAGATCTTGGAATAAAATGGAACAAGACTTTCTGTACCAGAGGCAAAATACTGTGTACTGAATTTGGGTTTTGTGACGTGTAAGGAATGTGCACGGAGAGGAGCTCTTTGCATCCAGAGTAACGGTTTCATCAATTGCTTTTATTGTTGAAATTAAGAAGCTGACGGGCCATAACACCAGAACAAACGTGCTCTGCTGCTGAGCAGCTGTGAGACAGATGGAGAACAGAGACAAACATTCACCACAGTTCTGCTTGTTAAAGTAGCACAAATAGCCATTGCTGATTGAATGCTAAGATTTTTTTTTCTCTACTGTGATTTATAATACTAGATTTTAAATCTGTGGCTGTCAGGGACTGCTAGTAACTGAATTAGAAGTCTTCAAGGCAGAAGAGAGAAAGTAGTCATGGTCTAAACAGCTGAAGAGAAAATTGAAGTAACTTGCAACAGAAGCACCAGCTTTTTGTGGTATAGCAGATTTCTTGGCTACACAAAGGTGTCAGTACAGTGGGCCCCAGCATGAAGTAGTGATGTTTGGGAAGTGCTGCTAGCCTCAAATACTAATTTGTAAAATATTTTCTTTAGCATCTGTTGATCAGAAGCAGCTGCTTCCCCCCAGGCTTGTTGCACGAGAGGAGGGTGTCCTGAGAGGCAGACGATCAGCAAGTCCAGTCCTCCCAAGCAGCCAGACCACTGCATTCCAGCCAGGTACGTCTTGCCTAGTTTGCACATCCATGGAAGTGCATCAGGCTCTCTGTGCAGTGTCATGAATCTGTCTTCTTCCATTTTTTTTTCTGTAGAATTGTATGGCCCTACAGATGCTCAGCCAGAAGCACTTTCATCTGCCTCAGTGAACCTATTCAAGCCCAATAACATTCACATTCAGACCCTGGTGACCTCTCAGCCGAGTCCGTTAAATGTGCAGGATGATACCAGCAAAGAAGATGTCATTTTCTTCTAATTGTTTCGATGTAAAGTTTAATCTCCTGATGTACTGTTTCAAGAACTCAGGCCCCAGTGTTCAACGTAACACAGACCTGCCGTGGATGTCTCTTCATCCCTGCCCTGTTACTACTAGCAAGGACCAGACCAGGATTACTGTTCTGCTTTGTGTTGGCTTCTCTGCCAGCAGCTCAGAATGAAGGCACAGTAGTAGCAATTTGCTTTTAAATTCTCCAGACGTGGAAATGTATTGACACATGGCATGGGTATGCAGAGATTCAGAGTGTATTAAAATGCTGCCGTTTATTGTAACATGATCTTTTTGGAGAATGTACGCTCTTTGTGGGCACCATCTTGTAAATTATTATAGTTGATGTTGAACCGCCCAGATTTTTATGTAAAAAAATTTGGTAGAAGGCCCCAAAATAGCTGCAGATTTTTAAATCCATTTCTGCAAGTTAGTGTAATGGATGATGCTAACGGTGTGTTGATAACGAGTTGACTAGCAAGCCAGTCTCCTGACAGCCAGGCATGACAGACATTGTGATTCCTGCTCACAGGAGCCAAACTAGCATCTCTGTTTCTTTAGTGAATTCAGTGGAGCACAAGCTCAGTGGCCAGGTACTGTGGAAGAGAGAAAGTAAGCTTCTTAACAGAGTCTTCATGGGTCAGGAGCTCCACATGCTTGTGGATGGGAAGGGTCAGACATGTAAGAATATGCAACAGTAATGAAGAGCTAGACTGAATTTGGTTGACCATCAGCTTGCACAGGGTTACCCATCTCCTCGGGGACATCGCGTTGCTCTCCATGTTAGTGAGAGTGGTGCAGGTTCCCAAAGAAAACTCCCGAGTTGGTTCAGAATGAACATAGAAACTTGGATTTTGTTCTTTGCTGAAGACATGTGTAAGAAGCGTTTGAATGCAGTAATTTATCGTCTTGTTTAATCTGAAGTTTTCCTCATCTTTTGTCTGTTAACTTGTTGGGACTTTACTCCAAGTACCAGAAGATATCAAAGCTGCTGTTATGGCAGAGACTTCTCTGCAGGACTCTGTGTTAGGAATGAAGGGAATAAAAACTGTTTGGGTTTAAAATTAATAAATAAATAAAAAAATACTCTTAGCTAAACCTATGTTGGATTAGCTGCTTGCAGCTAAACCAGCTTTGATACCTCTTGTGAAATGGGTCAGTTCTTAATCAAGTGTTCTGCTCAAAAGGCATTATTTCCCTTTGTAGTAATTTGCACACTCATTTTGTTGTATTGTTTTACTTCGTTCTGTATCTCAGTTCTTTATTACGCACATCACCTAAGGATGTGGATTCCAGTATATGTTGAATGTGACTGATCAGATCCTATGCACAGGAGAGATTGTTTAGAGGGTATTATTACAGAATTAAAAGAATCAGCATCTCAGAGCTTAAAAACTTGGGTTAATACCTTTCAGAACGTAATGATGGTGTTTATTATATCTTTTACCTGGTCAGTTCTCTATCCGGTTGCATGGCAATGACATCGGATGGCAGTTTGTCAGTCTCCTCAAATCATTGATGCTGTTGCAGTGTTTAGGCTCTGTGTGTTGTTAGCAGTGTCCTTTAAGGCCCCAACTTCACTTTGCTTGAAAGTTTCAAAATTATTTCAGCAGTTACAGTGCAGGAAACATTTATATATAATTTTCAGTAGAAAATAGTTTATTTTCAAGTGGTGATAATTTGGGCTATTGTCTTCAGAGAAGAAATTGAAAAATCCAAATTTCCTGGTCAGTGTGAGAGGGAAAAGATAAGACACAAAATACTGAATTGTTTTAATGGAGCCAACACTCCTTGTTGTAGTGCTCCTTGGACTAAAAGATGGTTGTTTTGAAGTGATATTGGTAGAAACCTGAAGCAATGGCCCTGAGTTGCATGAGAGGAAACTCCAAACCATCTGGCAGCTTACCAGACTGGTGATGCCCCCTCAGCCCCCAACAAATTATTGCTATTAAATTGGACACATTTCACTACAATAGCAAAGGACTGCTTGGTAAATCAGCATTGCAGAATTCACACAGGTTTTCAGCAGCTAGATCTGTGGAAAACAGTATGGGGAACATAGAGTGATTTTTGCATAGTTGTTGATCATGGTTAGAACATAGTTCTATGTTATATTCTTTTTTTTTTTTTTTGCATTCCTAAAATCTAGGTTGGAATGGAGGGAAATTAATCTTAAAATTACTGTAACTTCTGATCAAGCCAGCGTGTGAGATCCAGTAACTCCATAGGACTGATTTATTTATTGTTTTTTCAATTGGTTGATGTGGAGACTCCATTCACCTCCGACACCCACACAATTTCTCCTGGAAGCGTGCAGTGAAGCAGCAAGACCGCACAGTACATCCTCTCCTTCGTGCTGTGGTTTGGGCCACTCCTGGTGCAAACTCTATGCCCCCTTGCCTTAAATTACCAGGTTTTTAGGAGTTTCAGCCTAAAGCTAAGTTGTAGCGTTGGAATAAACCACCTCAACCAAAGAGGGATGCCTCTGGGTGTTTGAAAACAATTTTTGGAAGCATTGATTTAGTTTAAATTTGTGCCTGTCTTAAAGTATAGGAGTGTCTGTGGACTGAAGGGGTTTCTTTGGCTACTTCTGTGCAATCAGTGAACTCAGATATTGAACAGTGACATCTAGAAAGTAAAGTCTGCCCTGAGGGCAGCAAGTGCAGGATTTTCTTTAAATGAATAATGGGTGATCACTTCTGCAAAACCAAATCTGTGGGATCAATGAGTCACTCTAGTGAGTGAACTGATTTTGGACTTTTTGCTCAAATCTTGTTCCTAGAAAAATAGCTCTTCTAGGCAAATTAGTTTGCAAAATATTGCTGTGTCCTGGACTAACTGCTATTGCTTGAGTCACATCCTTTCCATTTGACTTTTTGATTACTTCAGATAAAAGTTTGCTTTTAAGTGATATCTGAGGATTAGACAGTTCAAAATTCTGTGTCTCCCAGGTGCTGTTTGGCTCCTTTCTGAGCTGGGGTGTGTGAGAAATTACAGCACGAGCTTTGAACTGCTGCCTTCTTTGCTTTGTGTCACAGCCTTAAAATTATTGTCATGTTTGTCCTTTGATATTGTGCTGTTGCAGTGTAGAGGCTGTTTCTGTGATTCTGATTTTCAATTTTAGCTCTGGTGTAAAGGACACTTCCTCTTTCCCATTGGGACTGTGTTCGCTTTGTATTTCAGACTGAAGATCCTTCCACTTCTGCCCTGTGTGTGTCATAAATGCTTTCCTAGTTTCTAACTGTGCTATCTGTGGATTGTAGTTGTGGCACGTCTCACAAACTGAGATCGCTCATCATGTCCCAGCGGGGGGCAGAACTGGTGTTTCTCAAGACGCTTGCCCATCGAGGTAGTAGTGTTCCTGCAAAGGTAGCAGCAACCCTAAATAATTTGCAGGCAGTTTTGTCTTTCTGAGTAATCGATGATCCTGCATACGTGGAACTTGGTGTCTGCCATTTGCATTTACAATGACAAACTTAAACTAGGGAAGGGTTAAAAATACATATTTTTGTTTCACTTCTGCTTTGAACTCTGCAGAATGGGAGCTAAGGCTCCCCGGTGCTGCTCAGTGGAGTCGCTGTGTGTTGTGCCCCTGTGCAAGGGAATTTGGGGTATTTTCATAAATCATCAATCATTTTGTTGTCTTCCCCAGCAGTTCTCACATTTATAAGAAGAAAACCCCTTATTGATGCCAGGTTACACATGTGCTACCCTTGCCTGGCCTTCGTGCTGAATCGGTAAAAGCAAAGCCCTTTTCCCCTGTGCTCTTTTTTGAGGCCAGACCCAACATTTTTGTCACCACTGGTGGCTCTTTCATCATTTACCCGTCAAATACCATTTGTGGGAGCTCTGGTTCGTACCATTTGTGCCATGTTTATAAATCATTTTTTTATATTTTTGTACAGGAAGCAATTGGAGCACTTTAGAAAAGTTTTATTTCCAGTTCCATTTCTGTTTGTACCTGGAAGGAAATCCCTCATGAGCGTGGATCCCGTTGGCATAACTGCGTGCATCTCACTCAGAGCTGTGAACTCTCCTTAGTCTTAGGTCTGGTTTCTAGGCCCACCTTGCACTGTAAAGATTTAATAAATAAGCATGGTCCATGGTTAAATTGACCACTTTGTTGGGGAAGCGTTTGGGTTTGGTTTTTGTTAGGGTGTAAACACTGTAAATAATTCCTTTACTGTTGATACTGCAGTAGCAACATCTTTGTAGTCATTTTATTTGTAAAGCTGATGGTTAAATGTTAATATTCTGTTGAATTGTGCACTCTTGATTAATTGTAAACTTGATCTTAGCACACCAAATGATGATTTTTACAATGATTGCAATGTTTCTCCACTGAAGTATTTCAGAGCTGCAATAGGACTGAAACCAACTTCTAGCAATAAAAAAAAGGCGTTTAAAAACTGACTGCCTTAGGATACGTATATTATTATTTATTATTTTCTGTTTGAACCCAAAATCAGAGCAGCAGCCGCTTCTTACATGCATCTCATTTTCTACCCTGGGCAGAAGCTGTGCTGTATGAACAAAACTCTGCCTGTTTTCCTGAGGAAAAGACAGGGCTCAGGAGCTGTGAAGTGGAGAATGCTGATATTTGCAGACCTCGCCAGCAAGGGGAGCACCCCAGGAAGAAATCAACTGCTCCCAAAAAGTCTGAACTCAGCACAACAGTGAGAGCGAACTTAAAATTGCTTAAATTAGCAGGTAGGTGCTTAGCGTGGTGCCGGTCGAAGCGTGCCTGGCTCTGTCCCAGGCAGCTTCAGTTCCCATTTGGAACAAGGATAACAAAAATAGAAACTTTCTCCCCCATGCCTGTGCCAATTTGGCAGCCCTCGTTCCCAGCCCCATCCCACAGCCTCAGGCTGCTGCAGAGCTTCCCAGCTCCGCAATTTCAGTCAGCAAATTGCGTTTCCTGGTAAAATCCCCACTTGTGGAATTCTGGCCCAAAAGCTGTAGCCTCAGATAATTTCTGGAGATTAGAACAGATGCGAAACTGGGAGAACTGGGACTGGGATTGGTCCTCTCAAAGGAAGAGCTGTGGTTTTCATCATCCAGATCCTGCGCTGTAGCCAAAACCCTCGGCCGGCTTGGAGTGTGACGGTGCCAGTGGTGCCGCCTGGGAATGGCTCTGCGTGGTGATCAGTCTCTGCGCACGTGAAAGCATCTCTGGAGGGTGCAGGTTTTCCGTGTATGGAGGTTGGTACAACACAAACTGAAACTCAACTGGAAAAGCACCGGTTTTCGTACTTTTCCAACGTATACAAATAATCAAAACCTTCCAGGCACACCAGTGTTTAGAACACAACTGAGTTGTTATGGGAAGTAACAACCTGACATGTCAGTGAATGAAATTTTCAAGTGTGTGCACGTATAAGCTTTTCCTTGAGGAGAACATTCCCTACATCTGGTCCTGCTCTCTTTGGCTTCCAGGGAACTGGGCTGCAGCGGCCGCTGGAGGTCACTGCCTCTATGCACCTCCCCATCTCACCATCGCTACAGCGAGACGAGCTATTCTTTATGCCTGTTTCTAAATATTTTTCAGCAGAAAATGGAATCAGATTGATTTCATGGGGGACAGCTGAGAGGGAGAGTCTAGGACAGGAGTTACAAGGAACTGCTTCCAGAGCAGTGGGTTTAATTTTTATTTTCTAATTGCACTGTACTCTCCTGCAGCCGTGATCAGGTGTTGGACCAGTAGGACTCGTTTCTAGAAGGCCAAAAGAGACTGGATCAGGGAGATCTGGGGTTAACATGGCCAAGGGGGATCCCTGCAGCACAGATTCCCCCTGGGAACTGCCCCAGCCCAGAGCTCTGCAGAGGCAAATTTAAATCTCAGGTGCAATTTGCATCTGTTGGAAGTTTGGTGCAGCCATTGGTGTTGAAACAAGCGTGGGTGTTTCTGTGTTGTGCTTCTGTTCTTGCTGCAACAGCAGGACAGACGTTCCTCTGGTGGTTGCAAACACCGCGACTGACTGTTCCATGGATAACGCTGTCGGTTAGACGCAGTCTCCGTTTTCACAAGGCGGAGGGTGTGATCCCAGGACAGATGGCGGTGCCTTCAGAGCTGTTAACTTGCTCATACCAGTGCTCCAGCAGCTCCGCCCTGCCTTGTCTCCCTTTAAAATCTGTAGCTAATTAACCCGAAACCCAAACCACATTCTTTCTGTTTGGGTGAATCATTCTGAGGCCATAGGCAATGACCAGCTTTATGCTAAACCTTCCTCTTTCATGTGGGTGCAACACAGCTGATGGTTCCCAGCCGCACATCTGAGATCCATCCAGTCACGCACAAAAGGATATTGGCTCCGCAGTGGGAATGTGCTGCTTGCTGCCTTTCCCTCGCCCCCGTGACTGAAATCCAGTTTAATTTCTCATCCCGGCTCAACAGACCAGGGATGAGGGGCCTGTCCTTGTGTGGTGCCTGCATTGTTTGCTTCTTCAGGGCCCCTGGGGTCTGGCAGGGGATAAAAGCCAAAACCCTCTCGGAGCTGGCAGTGGGGTGTGCGATGCATGGGCCCTGGCTCTGCTCCAGCATCGCACGCATGGGAGGCTCAGGCACAGTGGGGATCGCTTTGTTAGGGGCCTGGGAGCACAGGAGCGTGAAAAATCCTCGCTGAGTGGCACCACACAGACGTGAACAGCAGCAATCAGTGCCTTTTTGCTGCGCGGGGCAGAGTGTGTTGCTAGACCTGAAATTATCCCAGGCGACTGCATGTGATACACACATTTTGAGGGGAATTCACACAGAGAGATGTCATGTCCTTTTTTTCCCTTCTAAAACATTTTAAGTCATGGATGAAATCACACTGGGTGTAGTTAATGCTTTGTTTTCCCTGGGTTGCTGTGAATTGCCAGCGTGTGCTCCAGTTCCTCGCTGGATGCGTGGTGGCTGCACTGCAGAACATCTGAATGACCCATATCCGATCATAGCTGGAAAAAGGAAATTTCTTGGTTACTGTCATGCTGGGTTTTTTGCTATTTACAGCGCTGGCCATCTGCAGCAGAGAAGGGAGAAGGGCTCTCTGCTGCCTTGGCACTCTGGCAGCAGGAGCTGCTGAGCAGAACACAGCTATAAACACGATAATCAGTACATTTCACTTAAAAAATCAATGCTGGGTGTTTATCTTGTAGCCAGGAGGGAGGTTGGGTCAGTCTGATGCTGGATTTCTCTGCCTGTGACTTGCAGCCTTTATTTGGGAATAGGAAGATCCCATGGGAGAGCAGTGGTCATGCTTAGATTTGGCTTTGAGCCTAGAGATACCCCTTTGGGTTGTCTCTTCCAGATGGGACTGTGGGCTGGGGTCTTGCTGGTGCAGCCATGAAGTGGGGCTCTGGGCTAGAAGGAGAGCCCTAGGTCTGAGCTATGTTATAAAATCTATTAATTCAGGACGATTTCTGCCTCAGTAACTGAATTCACCCCTAATCCCCATTCACCTGCAGCCCAATCAGCCTAAATCTTGCCCTGGCATCGAAGCAGCAATTGGATCAACACATGGAAATGTCAAACTGGGAAAACTGGTCTGCTGGGACGACTCTCGAGCACGCAAGAGTAAAAGGTGTCTGGTTTTTCCCCAGGGGTGCTTCCCACTGTGCTGGGACCTGGTTCCTGCCAGGAGGAGGTGGAGCTGGAGGGACCGCATGGGGCTTCCTGCCAGATGGAGGAGGATGAAGGCAGCCACAGCGGAGCAGCCCAGCCCAGGTGTGCTTGAAGTGCCGGTTTTCCCTGAGAGATGTTTAGCTGTAAGTAGAATTTGCAATGAGGAAACAACTCACAGACGCTTGCAAAGGCTTCAGCAGTAGGGCTGCTTGCTCCCATGGCTGAAAATGCCATGAGTGTGGCTCGGATGCCATCCCAGCGCCAGGAGCAGGAGGCAGACAGAGCCCCGTGGTGCCAGAAGCGACTTTGTCCCTGGTGCTAAAGGCGGCGGTGGCCGGAAGCCAACCCTCATTGCTTGGCAGCATAAATAAAACAGCTGCTGCTTGAACGGCCATGAATGAAACCTCTGCTCCTCCGACTTGCTGAGCAAAGCTGGACTTTGTCCGAGCTGTCGATGGAATAAAGGTGCAGCAGCTCCCTGCTTGCTGACAGGGATGGAGATGCTGCCCATTGACTTCTTGTGTCCTATGCTATGACCTTCCCCTGGGCTGCCCCACGCTCCAGCTTCTGGCTTTGATGATCTTAAAGGTCTTTTCCAACCTAAATCTAGGATTTTACACTGCTGGGTTTGCAGGGAAGGCTCTGTGCTTGTCTCACTGCAGCCTAGTGCACAAGCCTCATGTTGGGCTCAGCAAGTGATGGAGAGGAGCAAGGGCAGATGAAAAAAGGCCCACCCTGAAGGCTGGAAAAGGCAGAGGCAGCAGAAAATGGGATGGAAATTAAGGCAGTTTATCTGCTTCAGCCACCAGCAGCAGAGCAGCTTCCTTCCTTCCAGCCTTGCCAGTTCTTGCCTACACTAGCAGCTAGGAAGGGCTGTGACATTGATTTATTTAACTCTGAATAATGGATCACACCCAAACCGTGCTGCTGTGGTGAGATGGTTGCAGCTTCATGCCTGTTTCCTCTGACCATGCCCTGTCCCAGACCTCCTGCCCTGACCTGAGCTTTTCCCTCCCAGCTGCTGCCTCACCACCACCTGCAGCAGGGCCTGGAGGACACAGCCTTTGGGAAGGGATGTGCGAGTGCTTCCTCCTTTTTGGCAGTGAGGAAACCCAGAAGATGACCAGGTATGGGCAGAGAATAGCTTCATATTTGGAGTTTTACACAGATTATGTGCCCTTCACAGCTTCATAAGTCCCGTGTTACAAAGATACAGGAAGATCTGAGCCCTCTCTGCCGATGAAGGTTTCGATTCTTAAGCTCTTTGCTATTTTGCTAAACATTATTTCAGGTGCAGGCTGGGAAAACTTGCAGCTTCAGCACACAGAACAGGCAAGGGACACAGTGGCTTTTATTCAGATTTATTGAAGCAGCTCCAGGCTGAATAATAAACACACACAACTGCTGTATATAAAAAATAAATGTACAGAACCAGCCAAAGTACTGACACATGTTAAGACATTTCAGGTGACTGCGTTCCCAGTCGCAGCAGCACAGACCAGAGCCTGCTGCCAGTTACTTGGGAGCTTCCTTTGTCCCTTCTAGTAAACACCACATAAAATATTCAAAGAAAGAAGTAAAAAAAGTATTCCTCTGATTCCTGCTCTGAGATCACACAAGTTAGGCAAAAACTTGGAAACCTTTTGCTGTCTCAAGGGATAGCACAAGCTGTCAGTCCAAGGCGGTCCCTTGGATCCCAGGTCTCCCTGGTCAGGATGACAGGGATTTACTCGAGTTCAAAGCCAAAGCTGTGTTGCCGTGAGCCTCTGCTGGCAACCAGGACAGTTCTCAGACTTGCCTATGGCTTCTATCTGGGTCCTCAGTGAAGGCAAAATCAAGTGTGAAGGCTGTAGAGCAAAGGAGAGGGTTGAAAAACCCGAGAGCGCTCTCCAGGCCTCAAAACCTCCCACACTGCTATCAGTGCTGCTTATTTCCCTCTGCATCCAGGAATTTTTCTATAGGTATCACAGGATATTTTGTTACATTAAACAAGTTCGTTTGGGTAGCAGACCTCTTGCAAAGGGAAAAGGAAAAAAAAACCTGCAGGGAGCTGTGATTCACTGGCATCTTTTCTGCCAAGAGCCTTTAGAAAGGTTTAATTTCAGTTGCAAATTTTTAAAAAGTTAATCACTGTGTAGCAGGGAAGAAGTGGCATGAAAGCGACACCAGAGAATAATTAGAAGCAGAGAAAACCTGTGTTTATATGTAGACAGGGCTTGTCTTACAAACTCAATTACTAACCATTCTGGGACTAAATCCCAGCTATGATCCTGTTCTGGCACCAACTCACAGCCCTGGCGTCCCACAAGACATTTGGGTGCCACCAGCAGATTCCCCGTGGCACCAGGAGGAGGAGGCTATGCTAAAAGCAGCCGTCGGTCGTCCATGGCACCGCGCGGTCTGTCCCGGCTCCCGCAGACACGCCACCCGTTAACGTAACGATCCGCTCGAGGAGCTCTCAGTACCGGGGACGACACCCAATCCTCAGAGAGAGCATTCCCCAAAATCTTTGCATAGGCCAAGACTCAGTGGAAGGGCTCACATGCCAGGTTAAGCGCCTCATTATTTATTCTTATCCTCTCCTTGCAGCATTTCAGCACCTAAAGAGACGTTCTCTCTCCTGCAGGGTTTCAGATCCCAAACTACCAGCCTAGAAACACGTTTTGGGAGCTGACATTTGGACAACTCCAGTCCAGATCCACATACATCTGCCCCTCAGGGTTCAACCCTCATTTGGTGCAAAGTTATGTGGAGGAGCTCTAGTCTGATCCGCAACTATTCACTATTTACCTTCTGGGTCCTTTGCCGCACGGCGGCTCAGGCAGAAAGGTACTTCCAGGTGCTGACGAAGGCGGTGGGGATGAGGGAATAGGGGACAGTGGTGACGCTGCTCCAGGTGTCGGACGATGGGTCGTAACAGTCCAGCGTTTTGCAGCGCTGCGCCCCGCAGTAGCCCCCCACCACGTAGAGTCTGTTACCTGACGTCACGGCGCGACAGCTGATGCGCTTGGCAGTGACGTCCCCAAATTTGGACCACTGGTAGGTGTCGCTGTGGAAGCGGTAAGCGGAGCTGGCGGAGAACTCCGTGTCCCCACCAATGACGATGATGTGGCTGCCCTTTGTACCGCCACGGTTGGGGGCAGCTGGCGGGCACCGTCCAGCGATTTTGGCGGGGATCGAAGCACTGCACCTTGGGCAGCTTCTCCTGGTTGGCGCTGGTGCCGCCAAAAACAAACAGCTTCATTTTGGCTCCCACCACGGCGGCGTTGCTCACGCCTTCTCGGAGAGGAGCCACCAAGGACCATTTGTCCAGCTGCGGGTCGTAGTGCTCCACTTGCTTCAGAGAGACAGAGGGAGAGGCTGGGAAGGCCCCACTCACTGCTGTGTGACCCCCCACCACATACAGGCAGTGGTCCAGCTCCGCTGAGCCGTGGCCAAACCGCGCCACCAGCATGGGAGCAGCTTTTGCCCACTCGTCGTGGAGGGTGTCATAAACCCAGACGTCTTTGGAAGCGCCGTTTTCGGAGCCTTTGCCGCCGGTGATGTACACTTTGCAGCCGATGGCACAGGCGCTGCACTCTTTGCGAGGGCTCGGGATGTCGGCGCGAGGAATGATCTCGCTGGTTTTATGATCCAGCATGTAAATCTTGTCGCACATGAAGGTCTGGCCGCCGAGCAGCAACAGGGCCTGGTTGACCTTGCGGGGTCGGGCGCAGCACCCCGTCACGAGCCCATCGTTTTGCAGGATCTTCATTTTGCAGCGTATGGCATCAGCCACGATCTCCTCCCCCAGCTTGTGGCTGGTCACCAGCTTCTCGCAGGCCACGTGTTTCCGCAGGTAGGACTCGGGCAGCAGGGCCAGGCGGACGGAGCGCAGCAGCTCTGGCAGGACTTCATGGCGACGGGGCAAATCGTACCGGATCCAACCCATAACGGCTTCGTAGACCAGTGTCTCATCCTCTACCTCCAGCTCTTCACTCTCCACCAGCTCCAGCAGCTTGTCTTTGGGCAGGCGGAGGAAGTCTTCGGTCTTGCAGAGTGAGGTGAAGTTGGCCAACGCCATCCTCCAGGACAGCTCCAGCAGCCGCTCGCAGCAGTGAGCATCGGACAGCAACAGCATGTTCAAACAATTCCCTGGGTAGAGATTCTTCTCCAAAAAGTCAGCTGAAGCATCCCGAATGTCCTGAAACTGCAACATGTCCCCAGCCTCCAGCAAGGATTCGGCATTCTCCTCGTTAATCAGCACCCGGGCTGAGTACGCGTAGTCCAGCAGCAGCTCCAGCACCTCGGGGTGCAGGGAGTCGTGGAAGTTGACCTCGGCGTCTCGGCTCTCTTTCAGGCCCCCGCTGAACATGGCCTCAAAGTAGTGGCTGCAGGAGGCCAGCACAGCCCGGTGGCAGTGGAAGGCCTGGTTGCCGGCCCGCAGCACCACATCGGTGAAGAGGTGCCGCTTGCGGAGCAGGTTGAGGTGAGTGAGGAGGCTGTCGGCATGGCCCGGTTTGTGGAAGAGATGGATGTTCATGGAGCCGGAGCTCGAGCGGGATTTTCGGTTCTCGTGGCTGCTGACGGACATGGCAGTGAGGTTGTTCTGTAAGGGAAAACTGGGGACTCAGCACGGGAAGGCCGGGAGCAGGGTCACCGGGAACGATGCGGGGTGCAGCTGGGGAAGCACAGTGCCCGGAGCTCGGCCGGAAAGGGGAGCTCGGAGGGAGAGTCCTGCAGCAGCGGGGCTTGCCCAGCTC
>NW_010191719.1:64305-88863 GCF_000695765.1 Mesitornis unicolor | reverse complement strand
TTCCCCCCCCCCGCCAGCAGGGCATCTGAATTTCTTAGCTGATTTGAAGTATCTGTTTTATTTGGACTTCACCGATCGCATGGTGTTGCAGCTCATTGATGGCGTGAATGTAACCCACATGATGAAATACCTCAAAGAAAACCTGACAATGCTTATTGCAAAAATTCCCATTCAGCAAATGCCACCTTCCATTTGCTTAATTTTTTCTCCACCTGAACATTCACCTACAACAATAAACACTGAGAATTAAAAGACCTCAATGTTTCTTTCCCAGAAAATAGTTTCCGGTTCTTTCCCCTATCCTTACTCCTGCTCTTTTATGCAACTTTCTTGCTTTCACCTTCTTCCATTCTTTTCCCCTCTCACTCTGCATTTCCACTAACATGTCTTTGTTTTCTCTGTTCTATACCTGTTTTCTTTGGCTTCAGCTTAATGTAGCATTTAAGAATATGCTTATCTTGGAGCATACAAGCAGTCCTATTTCTCTGTAGCGGGATTACTTTTGTACTCAAGCACTTTGTTTAGCCATATTTTTGCTTTTATAAAACTATTCTATTTAAGAATTTATCTGAAATTAAAAGGTGTGGTGATTTTTGTCCAAATCACATCATTGTCATATTTTCTGCTTTGGAGAGGTGGGATTGGCTTGGGACAAGCTTGCCATGCACTAGATTTTTAGTGCTGAAACTTTGCACTTTTAGTTTTTAGTTTTTAGTTTTAGTCTTTTCATTACTTTTTCCACATTTCTTTCTCGGAAATACGTGCATAGGTGCGTTAGAAAAACAGAAAACTCTACTTCTAGAACCCAACTTTCAAGTGACCCAGAGGATTACTCAGGAGCCTAACAGAGTCATCTATTGTCATTTTCTACACCCATCTGAAGCATCTATGTAGCGCTGGCAGATGTGGCAAAAGACCTATAGGTGACCTGCTCAATAAAGCATCTTGCTGAGTATTTAAAATAACATTAAACAGATGTGCTTAGGCATTTGCATTCCACCCCAGATCTATATTTTATCTCTCTAAGAACATTTTTGTAATAGAGATAATGTTAAATTGGAGGAAATATTTACTATTCTTAATTATTAGGATCACAAAATATCAGCAATCCCTGGCAAAAATTATAGTCACAAAACTCAAGGCAAAAATAAGTATAATTTTGTGAAATTGTTTAAATACTCCTGAGCTATTCTTTGGGTCCAAGTGCATTATTTTTCTCTCCAAATCAGTGAGTGAAAATTTTAAATTACTCCCTTTTTAAATCACAGCTTGAACACCAGGGTTGTTTTTAGGGTATTGAAACATTTTCCTACCATGTGCTCAAGGGTATCTAAAAAGTGAAGATCTAACCTCCTTAGTGAGTTTATAATCTCATATTTGTATGTGATTTAGTATGGGCTTAAAAGACCTACAACCTTCCTAGTTTGTAAGAGTTATGCATCATATTAATGCTATCTTGGGACTCTAAATCAATCTACTCTTCAGCAGTCTCCAGTGCATTTCAGTGTTCAAACTGGATATGTCTTTTGCAGAGCAACACTGACAAATACATGAATTTATACGCTAGGATCAGATGTCATGGCAAAAATGTTAGTGTGCAAGCCCTGACACTCTGTATAGAAAATCCAAAAGAATCTTTATGCTTCCTAAAATAGAAAACATTCTGCTCTTATATTTGATTCCAGTGCCTTAACCTTGTTACTACAGTAAAATAGCATGTGACTAGCAAGTAAGAAAGAAAAAGCAGTATGACCTTCCATCCCTGAAGCAATTTCTTAGTAAAATGAAGTACTTCAAACAGACCTCTGAAAACAAGAAAGCTTGTTAAAAATGAGGTTATCCAAAGCTCTGCACTAGAATAATTCACTGCCACAGAGTCTACCACAAAAAAAGAGTATGTCAGAATTCAGACGATGAAGGAGAAATCATGTTATTTTACTACCTATACATATATATACACATATATACATATATATACACATATATATACACACATACATGCCATATATGAACATGTTTATTTCTGGTAGTCACATACACAGCACATATACCTCCTTATCAGATGTCTACCATTTGAGAAGCACTAGGAAGGAGACATATATTCAGAAAGTGTAACAGAACTCAAGGCTTACCCATTCTTCAGTTTCAGGCATCATTCAGGGACCTATGTATTATTATTCCTGTATTAAAAAGGATGGAATATGGTGATCAAATGGGATACTGTTATTAATTGAACAAGTTTTCAGAGGCTACATGAAATGATAAATTAAAATGCTGCAGTAAGTCACCTGTATCAAACGTCCTTTTTTCCATCTTTCCATTTATTTTCCCAGCAGTCTTATAAAACATTGTACCATTGTCAGAATAAAACTTGTTTTATACATACCTCATCACCAAAAACATAAGTCACAAAAGGTTTAATGCTTGTGTTTTAAAGTATTTATATGATAGAGAACTAAATTAGTTAACTAATTTCTGCAGCCTCACAAAAGACTTCCCAGTCTGCCTTGCTCTGACCTGTTTCAGGCACTGAAGTGGGACAATAATTTATCAGGTAGAAAAGGAAGTGCCATCCAGAATATATATCTGCACTGGCTGTTCAGGCCTTTTCAGAGAACTCTTGTTGATACATGACAATTACATTTTAAACAAAGATATTCTGCAGACCACAGATTCCTGTAAATCTCCATTATAATTCACACAAACAAAATAGAGATGGAGGGTTATACAGATGGCTAAGTACTGCAGCAACTTTCTTCAGCATATAAATGGTCTCACACAGTTTGAGAAGGCCAATTAGGAGCTGAAGTCTCTATTTAAAACACAGTTTTTCTCCACTACTGTTTAAACTCTTAAATAGAAATACTTCATTCTTATCAGTGGCTGGAGGAAGGTTTTATTTTCCAATAGGACTACTCAGGAGCCATGAAATCTCAAAATTATGCAGTGTTCTTATTCCTAGTAGACATTGTAAAGTCTTTTTTTTTTTTTCAGAATACAATCCTTGAACTAACTCTGAGCCATAAGTGGAGGAATGCATTTAATACTCTGGTATTCATCACACACGTGGTGCTCAGTTCTTATTTACAGTATAATAATCAGTGCTCTGCAACTCAGTGTGGAAGTTCAGCTGTGACTCAGTTCCTCCAATCAATGCTGTTAGATGACTGGTGACTTGACTAATTAAACAACTAGTCAAAGTTTATAACTCTGGGACACATCCTGTCCCACCCAGAAGGCTATCCTGCCCTGCTCAATACAAGGAAGGTAAGCAGATAGGATTAGGAAAATATGCAGCACTGAAATAGAGGAGTATCTTTGGTTCCTGGTCAGGCTTCTGCATTTGTTTTGCTGTGAAGCACTGTTAAGATGGAGTAAAGGTAAATGTTTTCTCTCTCTGCCTCCAGCCACTGCGACTTATTTAACAAGGAACTGCCATCCTATTTTAGAAGAGCTCACTGCTATGGCTTGCAGGTCATCTACATTCAAAAGGCTGACTAGTGGGTGGAGAGATCTTCTTGTAAAGGGATGCACCTGGGTGATGCCTGGCAAGGTTAGTAATAAGCTGGTTATTAATTGCTGGTTAGTAAGAGGCAGCTGCATAGGGAGCATGCTGTCTTTAGGGTAATCCCTGCTCATGCTATGGTATGTTTTGATTCCTTTTCTAATGAAACTAAATTTCTAAAAATTCTGAAACAAACTAGTTAAAGAGATGTGCATGTCATGGCACCTCATTTGCTCCACAAATCTGAGCTAAAGAGGAATTTATGAGTTACGGACTCACAGTGAGCTTCCTTCCCTTCCACAGACAAGGAATTTAACACTGATGTACTTGTATTTGTTTCTACCCCATAACTACGCGGGCTTCTGGAGTCGCTGTAGGTGTAAGACTGCCAGGTGCAATGACATGGCCCTGTCTGCCCATCATGGTGGTGATGAAGCATTTAGTAGTAGGAAGTGTCCATAGAACTGAAACAACTTCCTTTGACCATGATAGGTTTCAGCTGTTTCGACCAAAAAAATACATTTCAAATATAATGTGTAAGTTTGGAAGCCTGTTTAGCAGGTTAGAGAAAAGCATGTGATCCCTGAGAGCTTTACTGAGTCTGTCAAGGCTGGACAACCACACTAGAGCTGGGCAGGGCTGTTGCACATGAAAGGAGGAAGCTGGAGAACTGTGTGGGCTGAGGATCCCTTATTTTCACAACACCTGACATCCATGAGAGCAATCTGGTCCCAGGGATGCTACATCCAAGCTAAACTACTTCAGGTGCAAAAAGTCCTTCTCTTTACAGAGGAAGACTTCCTTACACTGAAGCATGTTATTGTGATCAAGCACATTGCAAACATGTAAAGCCACCCCATCCACTTCTCCTTGACACATATGCCAGGTACCTGATAAGAGATGTCAGAAGGGCAATGTGGCACAAGCGTTTCTCTCTCTTTGTACGCCTCTGCACAGTTTCTCACCTAGGAGATGGACCAGGAGGGACTATCAGAGTTAACACTTCCCCTCTTGCCAGTATGACTCAAAAAAGTTAAATTATTTCTACTGGAGGCATATTCTCTCTCTGCTCCATCCAAACAGATATGATGAGCCTACTCCCAGATGAACTGCAAGAAAGTATAATTTGCATCCTGAGAGGAAGAAGAAAGCTGAAATTAAACAAATTTAGATTCTTTAGAGTTTATTCTGACCTCTCCTCAGTGATTTATAAAGCTTTTGCCTTCTGTAGCTACTGCAAAGTTCTTCCTTGGAGGGTAATGAGTTACATACCCAAGCTATTCAGAATGCTATGTCCGTCTGTAAGTATTTATATTTGCAATATACATGAACACAATGAAGTAGAAATCTGTTGAAAGTGCCACCAAAACTCTGAGACATTAAAATTGAAAACCTTAAAATACTGTGATGAAGATTTTTAAGCCTAGTTTTTGATTTTAGTATCTTGGCTTTTATGTCCCCACTTAGGCATAGGCACATCATTTAAGAGCCCAGTTTTCAGGGGACATGTTATAAGAAATACTGATTTTTTTTTTTTAAAGTTTCAAAAAATGGTCACAAAATATTATTAGCTGGATTAGAAAGCATAAGTAGTACTTGTTAAAGCATGTTTATTCCATGAAATAAGGCATAGGGCAGAGCTCTACAGCTAACTGGTGAAGTAGTGGGAACACTTTTATGAAGTGAGCTTCCCATCATCTTGAAGTGGAAGAGGAAATCTTTCCAAATCATGGAAAATAAGCTCTTAGCTGCATTCATGTTTAACATTTATAAGCTAGGAATCCATCCCTCTACAGGATATGGAAATTATTTTCTGCTCATGTTCTCTTCTTAATTTCTTTGCTATCAACACTAACAACTGAATGCAATAAAAAAACAAACCAAAACTAATATAGAAGTAAATTATCGACAAGCATTTTACTGTATTCAAAAAATATAAAATTTCTTTGTCGAAATAAGGTGACAAATTGTGTAAGACATAATACAAGAAAATTGAGAACAGATCAATTATTTAATTTCTAATGATGTAACATGTGCTTATCACAGCTCCTAATGTCAATAACACATAGTGATTCTTTTCTTTCTCTCTTTTAGTCATATTTGTGTCAGCTCCAGATGACAGCATTCCATTCCTAATGGTAAATCATAAATAGCTCTTTATTCTTCACTGTAAAAATTTAAACATTGTTAATCACACTGGCATTCATGTGAATGCAATAAGTATTTTTCATAATTTTGCAATGCATGAAATTCATTTAGTATAGAACTAAGGTGACAGCTTTGAAAGGGTAAATATTAAAGGTTACTTCTATTGTCTTAGATGTTGTGCTGAACTTTGAATGAAAAATAAAGACTTAGTCATATGCAAACAGAATTTGTGCCAAAACAAATGGATCTCCCTTCAGTTGTAAGCAGAATCAAATTCCTTGTTATAATTAATCAAAAACTTTGCTTAGCAAAAGGCAAACTTGCTTCAAGAAATGCTTGACAAGATGGTAGAATCACAAAAATAAGTTAATGGACTATCTCAGAATAATGTAGACCTAAATACAGAATGAGAGATCGTCTTAGTTTTGTATGTTTGGTATGGCTGGTGGTGAGGGCCTTTTCAGTTTAGTGAGACAAAAATTATCAAGAGCTCTAGAGGCAAGAAGTTGGGAGATCTGTTGTCACCACCTCTAGATGGGGAGATTGTCCTGGTTAATCTGAGTTGTCCTTAAGTGAAATTTTGTTTTAACTGATTTCCTTTTCTTTAGCACTAAGTACCTGTCTCTGTTTAAGGGTCAGAGAGAGACAGAGCACGATTTTCTCTCTATTGCTCCTACTCCTCCCAGTGGGAGGATTAAGAAAAGGGAATAGAGAGAGAATAAAAGAAAAAATGCTTTGCACAAGGTTGGAAGTTAAGACTGTAACAAGTTTAATGAAAACAACAGGGGAAAGGAAAAGGGAATTATTAAGGGACAAAGGATATTTAACTCTATACAAAACCCGATCCCAGCAGTCCCGAGTGGAAGTGTCCGAGCAGTGCCTCGTGGCCGCTACGACTGCTGTGACTCGTCACCAGGGACTGCACCGGTGCCGGGAGCGGGTGGTGGTGGATGCTGCCGAGCACATGGAGCTAGGCCCAGGCATCCCGAGAAGCGACAGGAAGCAGCCCAGAAAACGCCCGCGCAAACCTCGGTTTTTTATAGACTGTGGCCGGAAAGGGGAGGGAACAGTACTGATCTCTGACCCCCCAGGGCCCTACAGACACCACCTGTCCTTCCCTTTCTGGCTGGTAACCCTTAAACCATAACAGTACCTCCCTGGGCAGCTCCTTGATAGAAAGAAATTGAGACCTTTCTGAACTTTCTGAAGGTCCTACTAAAAAGGCATGTATATGAAATTTCAGGGCTGCTGAAGGGCTGCTCAACAGGCTACTGCAAGAAAGCAACTGACCGTGACAGTATCAGTGATGACCTGGCTGAAGTCTTGACGAACTCTGCTTTACTGCATCTTGAAACAGGCTGGAATATGCCTTCGCTCTGAAGCTGGAAATAGCAGAAACAGAGATGTGCCATGAGCTTGCTGCATGCTTTCTGCACCATGCCTCCAACCCCTGCCAGTGTGATGCACCTCTTCCTGGCTTTAAATTTGTGTCTGTGTGATATCAACATCCAAATTGTGTGAGAAACAACTGAAATGCTCATAAAAGATCTTTTCTTACACTTACACTTTTTTGTGGTTTAGCATAGTATCAAGACTTGTTTAAGTCCTAATTGACACGGACATAAACATATTACAAGACCTTCTTCCAGCACCCTTTCTCTGGACTGGTGACATATTCCACCATCTGCTTGAAGCTTGCCTGTCTGCTGAAGGAAGCAGTGACTGGGGGAAAAGCTGCCAGACTGAAGGTTTATGGGGCAATGAAAGCTCTCAGATAGAGAAAGTCAGGACTAGGCTGCCTGCTGACAGCCACCATAGGGAAGATTCACTGTACAAAAGAAAAATTGTTAGTGCTAAATAACAACTAGCCTGACCTTCTTCAAGATCTCATGGACACAGACTTAGAGTTTTAGTTCAAGCATTCACTTGGGATACTTGCAAATCCTACTTTTGAATTTCAGAGTTCTTAGGAGCAGTGCTAGGGATGAGCTATGGGTGATAGCATTCATTACCAGTAATCTAACCTATAGTGGGAAACAAAGCATCCCTAGTGCCAATGTGTCCTAGCTTCAGGGGTTGACATGAACAACACTTTCAACTTCTCCATAATTTAAGCAGTATGAGTTTCTTCTGTGACAAACCAAAGACTGTATGTGTTGTTACACAAGCAGAAACTTCAAATTGTGGCAACTTCTGCTCTTCATGTTTGACTTTTCAAATGATGCCAGAAATGGTCCACAGAAGGTATGTGTGCCATGGAGCAGAATTTCTATAGCTCCTGCCTTCATCAGCCATCTGCACAAAGCAGCCGCTAATAATTATCACCAATTTTTATGCTATATTTTGAGATATCATTGCTTTCATTACCTGTAGCCATAATTTATCCAAATCTGTTTTATTAATAAAAAGAAGCCAGGAGTTCTATGTTAGGAATCCAAATACTTTGTTCTTTAAAAATATATATGTGGTCAATGAACTGGTCCAGTGGCTGTGAGAAAAGAATAGAAGCATACCCTGCACTGGCTCATTACCCTTTTATTCATTTTAATACACTACTTGATTTGTGGCTTTTGCTCCTTGCTCAGCTATTTATTTTATGGTAGCTCATTGCGATTCCTGTCATTGCTTCCTCCTTATTTTTCCGTTTTACCTGATGTAGCGTGGCATATTTGATAACTGTAAGTGGGTCCAACTCAGTCTTGGCATCTGCAAGCACAGCTCAACTGACGACAGAGTTAGGGCCACTAATAACACGATGGACTTGGCACTAAGGATGCATGGCATGTCTCAGTGCAGACCGATGACTTTGTTATCTCCTTTATTATTTTCATACAGAACCACCACCTCTAAGCCCAACTGTAAAATTATACTTAGTTCTTATAAATGTGAAAACTCCCTGCAGTTTGTACCATGTGTATCCACTGCCAGCCTGGCTTCAGATTTCTGATCCTCCTGGTGGTGTCTGCCTCCCTTGGGTCACATTCTCCACAGTCTCTCTTGGGAAGGTGAGGCAGTTTGACCTATGCTGTGTTATTTATGTGCATACCCCTCAGCGTAATAGGACTCTGAACTCTTCTTCCTCCCACTCTCCCCCCCCCAATTTCTTCCCTTCTACCTCAAGCTTATGAATCAACAGAAGTAGAATTCCTAGGTATTCCTGGGACTTATGGAGTTCAGTTTTTTGGATTTTGTTTTGATTTTTTTTTAAAATACCATATATTACAGTCTCTGTTAAAAGTAAACTGCTATTCCAACTGCAAAGATGCCCAAAATGATTTTATATTCATTTTGAATTCACAAGAAAAAATGAAGCAAAATACTACAAGAAATTGCTGCTGGCATATAGAAGGAATCTGGGTGCAACTTTGTGCATTTGAACTGTAGACTTTTTAAAGGCTTTTAGTGCTGGGTGTATTACAGGAAATGTCTAGGTAACTCTTTTCAGGAGTGACCAGGTATGTCTATTTCCTGTGTCTTGATTTAAGAAGAGGTATTAAGGTAAATTGTTTTTTAAGACTTCCGCTTGCAGAATAGTGGATGAATCTCCCTTTATTTTAAGAATCTCTAAACATTTAATTTATTGAGGTCATCACACAAAAAATGGGATGTTGCCAGGTGCAGGGGATGTGATTTTCTTTCTTTTGTAAACTCAACTCAGGAGCAACCAGAATAATAAGTTCTGTGTAACAAGCTAATCATGGTACTAAATATGTGGTATCTCACATTGGCTTGTGACATTAAAGTATGAAAGTGGGCATAGAAGGGGTAAAAAATATAAAGAAAAATCTGCAGATTTTACAGAAGTTGTGGACAGAGAAGGGAGAATAAGGAAATTGTGCAGATTTTTATCACAATTACTTATGACTTTCTCTGGGGATTGCATTTCTCTGTAGTCTTCCTCTACCTTGGCTGACTCTCCCTATAAAGCATTTTATGAGACATGTTAAGTATTTTATGCAAAAAATAAGTTGTATTGCATTGCGCTGTAGGTCAAGGCAGGAAGGACACATTGCCAGAATAGCTTGTTAATCTCTTTTGTCTTTCCCATGCTGTCATTAATGCTTATCTGTTCCCATAGGTATTGCAAAGTCATCTGTTTTCACCAGTGACATAGTACAATAATAAAATCTTTTGATTTGACATAGTAGTTGTTTCTGATGCTGGATTTAATTAATGCTAGTTATGAGATTAGATTTGTGCTTTCTTGTCTGTAATGTTTTTATCATGCTTTCTAGCTTTTCTGTGAATTCAGGAGTTTAACCTCACATCTCTGTCATCTCCCTGTGTGAGAGTAGCTTGATGTTGATGTATACATGGTAACAACACTTGTTTCAGATCATACTGTTTAAAGATCCTATGAAATAATTGGCTGAGTATCTCCGTGGGTCTTTAATCCCAGTTACCATCTGATAGTCTGTCTCTTGCAATCAAAACCTGTCTAGGAATTCCCTGTTTACCTTTTTGCTGAATTAGAAACCCATGACCAGCTCCCATGTCCTTCTCTGATACCAGAAGTGGGCATTTTCAATTTATAAGGAATCCTTGACCAGCTCTCTCAGCTTCTTGAGCAAACACAGGGAATGTCTGTTTGTGACAGTAAAAGATCTATCCAAAATGATTTAGGGCAAACAAAATAGCTAAGGTTATTAGCAGCCACTCTTTGTTAACGTGACTTTCAAATGTCCCTCATTTCAGGGTGTCTAAAATTTCTGGTTTAGGGGAAGATTATGTCATGCATTCTATTGCTGTTGAAAAATGTTTCTAATATTATTTATCAGTAAATCTGGAAGCATATTTTATATAAATTAATTACTCTAAAGAAAAATCCTGCAGATGTTTATGTTTCCTTGGGACTTGTTATCTTTTCTTCTTTTTTGGGTTCTTGTGATATGTTACATTTTGCATTGGGGCATCAATGAATCAAGAAATGTGACCTGCACCATATCTATAATTGTTCAGTTATTTTTGGTGGCTGTTCTTCAGCAATTCAGGACTGTATGTGGTGCATGTGTTTGTTTATTGATACACATGTAACTGGAGAAGCCGTAATGAATCAGAGTGAGGAGCAAATACTGGGCAAAGCTCTCCTGCGGGAGCTCAGTGGGATCAGTCTGATGGTGATGGGGGACAATGAAAACCATTCTCCCAAGGATTGTCACTGCCAAGGAGTTCAAAGTGATGAAGAAACTTAATTTTTAGTGTTTTAATCAAAAAATACATAGAAATAATTTGCTTTTCCTCTTACTTTCTGAACCCGAAAGTTAAGACTGAGGCTTGGGATTGCCCAACCACAAGGAAGGTTATATGAACTCTCCAGACTACTGAGAAGTAAGTATATTTACAGATAATATATGCAGTTTGCCACTCCAGAGATGAACAGAAGATGTGCAGATGTTGGTAAAGGAAGATGGCACTTGTGTGTGAGATTAATATACTGATAAACTCATGAGAAAGTAATTTGATCTTAAGATTCAAGTCTGAGCTTTAATAGCTCCAGTAATTCTTAGCAAACAGAACAAATTAAGGTAAATGAAAACTAATTTCATATTAGAGAACAAACGTTTGTGAGAGGGAGATTTTTTCCTGTCTTGTTTGTTGACTTGCAAAGGCATTGAAGTTGAATATTTCTGCACGGTTTAGTAAAATCAGTAATTTTAAAGTGCAAAAGAACTTATTTTCTTTTCCTCAGGACTTTGATCTTTTAATTCACTGTGAGTAATTAAACACAAATGTCAGTGCAGTTTTCACTGTGAGCACCCAGTGAATATTTTTCCAGTCTGTACACTGGCATGTAAATATCAATTTTTTAGAATATTACAGGAAATTATTTTGCCCAAATAACTGAGAAGTGCTTTTATGTATTTTTTTCTTCTTTCCAAATGAATCTATCTGTGGCCTCTGTTTTTCCGTTAGTGTCAGAGACACGTAGCAGAATTTATCATTGCTTCTATTTTTTGATTGCATTTTTAGTTGTTGAGTTTTAATATGTAATAAAAAAGCAGACATGAGACTGATTTTTTCTTTATGCAGAAATGATTGTGAGAACTTCTGTCAAAGCCCACTGCATATCAAGAGAGCATCAAACTGAGTTTTACTGCTTTCATTAGTCTTTTACACAGTAGTTTTCTTTTAAGTGACTCGAACCATAAATGGAGGAGACACTGCCTGGGGTGCCAAGAGAATGAGAACTTAGGGCATAACTTCTGCAAATGACAGAAAATTATGCAATGATCAAGTCTACCAGAACAGTGCTGGATTTGTTTAATACACAATATAATGGCCTATTTGTTCTATATAGACCAATATTTTCAGGCTGCCATGGAAGTAAGGAAGAGGAAAACACCCCGTCCAATAGCCAGTATGAACATCCAAGAAAATTTTCATGCCCATGCAGAGTTTGTGAAAGCTGAGCTCATGCGTTGTGATAGATGGTAACAGAGAACTGCAAGGCAGAAGTCTCCCTCCCTCCTTTCCTGCAACATTTTTTGTCAGTGACTGAGATTCATTGTTGCTCTGACATTTTTTCTCGCAAGATCTGATAAACTTAGTGTCATTTAAAACAAGTCTCATCAGCTCTTCAGCTTGCAGAAGAAGATGTAAATGGGCCTCAGCTGCATTCTGCTCTTTGTGATGTTCATGTTAGAACTCAGTGCTGTAATCACACTTTCAAGGGACTACTAGAAACTCCTTCTTCTGCAGCAGCCATAGCAATAATCCTCTAGGCTTGACAGTTTGGTCTTTTTTTATGATCTTTTTTTATGAAAGTGACAAATAATTAGAGTGAGTCCAGAGGAGGGCCATGAAGATGATCAAGGGGCTGCAGCACCTCCCCTATGAGGCCAGGCTGAGAGAGTTTGGGTTATTTACCCTGGAGAAGAGAAGTCTCCAAGGAGACCTTATAGCCTTCTGGTACTTAAAGAGGGCCTACAGGAAAGACTGGGAGAACCCTTTATCAGGGAGTGTAGTGATAGGGTGAGGGGTAACAGTTTTAAACTGAAAGAAGGTAGGTTTAGATTGGATATTAGAAAGAAGTTCTTTATTTTGAAAGTGGTGATGCTCTGGAACAGGTTGCCCAGAGAAGTCTTGGATGCCCCTCCCTGGAAGTGTTCAAGGCCAGGTTGGACAGGGCTTTGAGGAACCTGGTCTAGTGGGAAGTGTCCCTTCCCATGGCAGGGGGTTGGACTGAATGATCTTTAAGGTCCCCTCCAACCCAAACCATTCCATGAGTCTATGATAATGGTCCAACAACCAATAATGTTAAACTATAAAGTAGTGAGCTTAGACTAAAGACTACAGCAATACTTTCTTACATTCAGAGCAGTTTTGATCTTTTACTTCTTATCCTAATTCATGTGTACCTTCATCCTAATTCCAGTGTACCTTGTATGTACCCCCTTTTTTACTGTTTTGTTTGAAGTCAACTCAAGAGTGCTAGGTTGGGTTTCATTTGTGTTAATGAAAATGTCTTACTACTATGTAATGTATTGTACAATTTGTGTGATCTCTGCTGAGTTTTATCTTGGAAGTATTGTAGATTAAGTTTAAATCTATTTTCTTTTTAATCTCCAGTATAATTTTTTTACACTTCTTTCTGTATCTTGCCATTTTAAGAGAAGTTCTTCATGCAAATGAACAAGTGGCATAGCTACTCATAGCATGGGGCTTAGCTACATATCAGGGAACAACAGCTTTTCAAGAAGCAACAGTACTGTTGCTTTCAGGAGCCAGTGACCTTAGCAGTCACTTATTTCTCTCAAGAGCAAATAGAGCCAAGTCTATTCTTTATAGCAATAGTAACTTTGATTTTCTGTTAAAAAACTACTAGTCAAATTACAAGTAATACGGTGTCCCATTTTTGTGGACCATTATTATCATTATGTGCAAACCCTACATTTATTAGCCTGCTTTTTTCGTACAGCTATGTCAGCTCTGGATGCAAAATTAAGTCATACAGTTGTTCACTACAGAGGTTTTCTCTGTACTTGAATACTTGAGAACTATGCTCAAAATGTGGAAGAAGAAAGGCATCATTGAGCCCCAGAGGCTGGAAGAATGATTGCAAAAAGCTAATAATTGACCCTTATGGAACAATGAGTAGATACTCATATAGATGGTCTATATTTAAAGACATTTAAAATAACTAGAAATCTACTGAGTTGTCGTATGTTATGAATTCTTTCCTTGGCCAAAAACTCCTTGGCTGGCATTATACCCACAGGTTTATGATGATGAATCATGGTAGACAAAGACTATTAATCTTTTACTTCAGGACTGTGTTCAACCTTGAACAATTCCATGACTGTCAGTTATATTTATAATTTGCTTTCTTAAATACTGATATATCTGATGGAATTAGGCAATAACAAATGCTTCGCATTAACTATATAATTCTATTCCTATTCCTGCTCATGCACATTTGAAATGGATGCCACTAAACAAAACCAGCCTGAGATACATAGGGCAGAACTATACTCAGGAATTACACTCAAATAGTCTTATATCACATTTGGGTTGTCACTGAAATACAGACTCCAAGGAAGATTTCTTTGCATTGCAAAAGCATCCTGTGTTTTAACTTCCTACTACTTGACTTGCAGTTTCAACCCCATAAACTTAGCAGGAGGGATATTGTAGGTAAGGCAGAGGTGCTGTAGTAGAGCTGTGTATGTAAGGCTTGCACAGACCTACACACAACTACTCCTTGGCTCCTGATAGTGGTGTTGACCTCTTCCTTTTTAAAACGTCGAGTTAAAAGAAGTTTTAAGCTTTTACCATGAATCAAGAACTTTGTTGTCGGTGAAGGAAAATGTCTAGTTCAGTGGTGAAGATGGAATTTTGGAGTAGCTTAAGTATGCTCTTAAAATCAGCTCATGTCAACTCTTTCTATATTTTCTATGCAGTTCCTCTTACGACTTTACCACTTCCTCTGTGTATGATATATGCAAACGTAGTTTTATGATCGAATTCACGTGCTTTTCTCCCTGACATCCTTCCTCTTTTCAGTCTGAATCCTGTGTTTCACACTGAGGCTTCCTGAAGTCAGAAGCAGTCACGTGTGCAATCTTGCATACATGTAAAACTAACAAGGATTGAATACCTAGCACTTTGGATGGAAAATGTGCACCAAGTCTATTAAGGACTTAGTGTACAGTGCAAGTTCTTTTACAGATCCATAAGATGAGAATACACTTCTATCTTTGGTAACTTTGCCTGTCTTTTTTTATATGTTCAGGTATTGCAGTGAACTATTGTACTGTAAATAAGGCTGTTACAGTAGTATAAATAGTGCATCATAGGTGAGTGAGTTTGTTTCAAGCAACAGACTAGCCACAATGTTGCAGAGCACATAGCAACATTATAGCAGGTCAGGAGAAAACTACAAAGTAAGAAAATTAGATCAGAGCGGGATATTTGCTACTTGTTCAATATGAACTTTTTTGAAGGGCTGACACTCGTCCCTTCTGAAAATCCCTGGATGGCCTCTTTTTCTCTAGCTCACAGAAGGTACCTTGGATACACTGCAGTCTTTGCAGCCCATTTGATTTATTCCTGCCTTAAATTGTGATTTTCATGTGTTAATACTTTGCTCCAGTTTTTCTTTGTATTGCAGCATGTGGCCATTATTGGTCCCCTCCCCCAGTCCCATTTCCCTTGATATATATGTTTCATTTTCTTTGTTAAGTTGAATGTGAACCTAGGGTGAAGAACAGACAAGTCATGTGATGGAACTGAGATGTAACTGCATTTTCCAGTTTTTTTCCACTGCATCATCTGTGGGTTTGGGAGCACAATCTCACATACTGTGCCAAAAAAAAAAAGTTCACAGTTCAGCTGTCAGTTATAAAATAGGCTTATGAATTAATGTCCTTAAGGAGGCCTGGGTTGGAAAGATACCTGATGTGTTCTCTCTGTAAGATGCACTTGTCAAGGTATGAAACGTCATTTTCTAAAGCGTATTGATTACAATCTCTCCATAGAATCTGTCTTCTGGAGGGAGAGAAAGCCTATGATGAGTCCATCCTGGAAGATTACTGGGACCGAATCCTCACAGTTTTTTAGCCAGTTTCCCACAGTCTTCAGCAATACATTGTCATGCTCTTGATATAGGTAATAATGCTGAACTTCATACTTGTTCCAAGATATGACAAACACAAACAAACAAAACAATGGACCTAACATATTAATGAAGTACTGTGCATGGCTGTCCAGTATTTGCTTCATGAATGTATCTCAATATTAAGACTTTTTTTGTGCTAGCATGCTATTATGCTGCCTTTAATAAATAATGGGTCACTTTATCATTGAGCTTCAAAGAGCAAAACATATTTAGAATTCAAGAACAGTAATTAATGGCTTGTAGTAAAGTAATGGAGCATTTACCTAAATGACAGAATTACTGTTGACAACTTGAACAGCAATGACATTTAAGTTTTCCTGAGATATTTCTCATTCAAATTATGTCAGTAGTTCTGAGGCTTCCTTTTGTAATTCTTCCTGGCGTGTATCTGTATAGCGATTATCCCTCATTGTCAATATAGCCAGTCATTTCTTCTCCACATCAGTTTTGATTGAGTTCTTCCAGTTTTCCCACACATTTATCTGTGTATAAACCCGTGCGAATGATTGATACGGATTCATGCTTTTGTTCTGACTTATGAATTTATTTTTTACCAGAGCAACCAAAGAGTTTTGTCTGTACAGCGTGTAAACCTAGTCAATCCTGGAATTAAAACCCTGTAGGCTGAGTATGGGTTTAATACATTGTTGTCATGTACTCTGAAAGGCAATACATCTCTGGGGCATGCTGAGGTAGACTGTCAGTCAGGTATCCCCACTGCTGAAATTCACATGACCTTGACCAGAGTAAATTCTTTGCAAAAGCAGAAATGGGAAGAGCAGCCTTACAAAACCAAAATATTGTACCATAAATTTCTTTGACAACATTGCACAATTTAGCAAAACTTCACAGCGTCTCTCCAACATGGAGACATTGCTGAAGAATGAGCGATACAAATCATGCAAGGAGGCAAAAGAACTTGAGGACAAAAGTGAGTCTTTGTTCAGGCAGGTTACCTGGGGGGGAAATATAGTACATAATGTACCATGTGATACATCAGTCATGCAAGCTATTTCTGGAAGGTCTTACTGGAAAGCTGTTGTTCATTTAGGGAGGAATTCCTCCCTGGGCAGAGTGCTTGGAAAAGGCCAGCGTACCTCTGAGTCTCACTGAAGCTTTATTCTAGCACATAAGGCACACAGCCTCATATAATTTCCCTGCACATGGATGAATTTTACCTTTGCTGAATTGCCGGTTTGTTTCATCAGATCTAAAAACACAGAGGGGATTTATAAAGATATTAGATTCTGCTTAGGTTTGTGCAAAGCAGATCGGTCAGGCATTTGCCCCAAATTCTGTCCATGCCAAAAGTGAGTGATTTTGTCCTATCAGGTCATTCTGCAGAGCTGACATTTCTCCAACTATTCTGGGCACTACATGGTGCAGTGGGGGGAGCTCCCCAGCTGACTGGTCCCACCATACATGGTTGTGAGGCTCAGAGAAGTGTGCACAGCCAGCAGATAGATAAAAAAGACCTGCTGATTTACAAGCTGCATTGTTTTGCTGGCCATGTAATGAGATGTAGCTGCACGCCAGGCTGTAAGGGCATGCCTGAAGTAGAGATATGCCTGCATGCTCTAGCGTGTTTCATCAAACATGGCTTACAACCAGGCAAGGTTGAGATTGAATTGAGGTGTTGCAGCTCACCTGGAGCCCATGATACATACCTGAGGCTGCAGTGAAGATCTGCTGTTATTCTGCAGCTAGGTTAAAACCATGGACTTTTCTTACCCCTGCTGCAAATGAGTCTTCAGTTGCTCTGCACATTTACAGAATTTTAAGTTCATCCTGACAGGCAGGAAACACCCTCTCCATAGGAGTGATTTCCATTACACAGGGTGAAAGACAGAACAGACCTGGACCACAAATTCACTCACCCAGTAGCCATTGCTCTTAGCTTTGCTCAGTTCTTGAGACACAGGTCAGATGTACTGCTTGAATTGGCCTGGCCAAATTAATTGTTAGTGATGAATATTAATTCAGCTATTAGCCATGAATACTTTAGGAGAAAGGCTACTTACGCTTTACTGGCCCTAGCCTGTTCAACTGGTTTGTACTATCCCTTCAAATGCATTTTGAATATTTCCTTTAGTAGCTATATCCTTTAGCTAAAATTCACAAAACCTTATACTTACTCTTTAGTCAGCCCTGAAATCTTGATGCTGAGGTTGAGACAATGCATGTACAAACTAGTACACAGTCATTCCTGTTTTCAGAATCTCTTGAAAAGTAAAGAATATGTTGATGTATAGAAATGTACCATCTCTCTCTAGATTGAGAGCATCTGAGAAAATGTAAATGTTACTCAGCAACAAGAGCTCCCTTCTCTTGTCCTTTGGGCATGAGGAGAGGATGACAGTGGATCGTTGTTTAGAGGATGAAAGCTAATGCTGGGTGTGGCTTTGTGATCTTGATTTTTAAAGCTGTCTTTGTTTTAGAGGGCTCCAGTGAAGATATGATCACTTACATTAGTGGCAAATCTGGATTTTCTGCCTTAACTCTATTGTGTCTGTTTGTGTTACATAGGTTATGCTCTGTTCTTCTATATCAACTTTAAATAATGCATCAACGAATGAAAGTAACTTACCATGTATTAGAAAGTCCTGCCTCTGAGGGGGCTTGAACTGAATTTCTGAACCACCAATGGAAATATACAGGATCTGGCACAAATAATGTACCAAATTAATTTGCTAGTGTACCTAGTTGCCCTGCAATCTCCATTGGAAGATGCTAATTCTCTAATTCATCAGATTCATCGAGCAGGTCATCAGACCCATTGTTTTAATGAGTGCTTCAGACAAGTTGAGCCTGGGGATGCTGAGGTAGGAAGTGATCAGCTAGGACCCTCCTCACCCACCCTTGCTTAGTTATGATGATAATGGAGATTTTCCAGCCCTTTTTAATTTGAATTTCTTCAGTCTAGTGTGCACCAAACATTAAGTCTTAACATTCTGGCCTGTGCCTGCAAGGGTTGGCATTTTCATGCAGGCTCTTATTTTAACATCCATTAGGGCAGGATTACCAGAGTTGCTGCAGTCAACTGCTGCTACGCCTTATTCTCTCCTGTTGCAAATGAATGTAGGGCTCAAGACTGTTGTATCTGAGCCAGTAGGGCCAGCATGTCTTGATGGACAGCTTTCACAGAAGTGTGTTTCTGACTGTGTTCACCTGGGGGACTACTAGGTGACTGTTAAGGAGAAAACAAGCAGCAATTATGCAGTAGTCTTTTAAGCTAATTACATTAGGATTTGGTTTATCGAAGATTGTAAGGCCCATTTTTAAAATATGGTTGCATACAACTCCAGCAAATATAGAGCCTTCCATCTTGCCCCCAGGTCAGCACTTTTCTCCTAATCTTGTCTCTCCCACTGTCCCTGTCAGGAACAAGTCCTTTTTCAATGATCCCTAGATGTTTGGAGGTTACAACTCCCCTCCAGTTTTTAACTCCCTGAAGTATTTTGCAGTATTAATAATTCAGCAGCAGCAGTTTAAAGTCCTGTGGCTCATCCACCTCCTCTTGGCATGACTGTTCACACTGCTGTTACTGCTGAAGGAAAATGTAGAAAGAATCTGATTGTCGTTCATAAGACTTGTGGTTAGTTTAACTGATTGTACTTGGCATGTTACACCCTAAAAGAGTGACTGTCGAGCATGGTGACAAAGTCTCATATGACTCAGCTGAACAGCCTCTTAGAACAGTCCAAAGGTTGCAGTCAATGCTACTCAAAGTATGTCTTTTAATTATGGATGTATTTGTTGGGGAAGCATATGAGTAGGCTGAGGGAGGAATGAGGGACTTCATACTGATACCACTCTGCCTGTGCAAAGATACAAATTTTTACCCTGACATCCCTAGTGCAGCTCACATACAATGGCTGAGAGGGACCTCAAACTCAAGAGCTCAGGCACTCCCCAGTGGCCACAACTACATGAAAGCTGTACTTTTTGGAGTGAGCTTGCATCCTACTCTAACTGTTCGAAGCAAGAGTCTGTGTATGCTGTGCTAGAAATCCAATGAAACCTTTGATTCATTTTCAGAAATGTCTGTCCCTTATTTATTTCAGATAAGTGTTTAAACAATTACTTTACAGAAGAACTCTGGAAATCTAGGAAAAAAACTCTGCTCAAGACCATAAGCTTTCCTTAACTGTCTGCCTAAACTACTTCATGCCCATGGACTCACAGAGGAAGAGAACAAAAGCACAAGGCCTATTAGGGACTTTGTAGGTCACCGCTACCTGTCAGTCAGCTGGCAACCAAGATGCTTTCTTAAGCCAAGCAGTGCATCTCATTTGGTTCTAGAGAAATGACATCAGTGAGGCACAAGTGCTATCTCACATTAAGCAAGTGGGTGAAAAGGCATCTTCATATGCAGCAGATGCTATGGAGAGACTCATACATCGGGCTATTAGGAGTATGAGTCGCACGACATCCTATTCACATCTTGGATCTCAATTTCAAGGATACCAAGTGTGTTTCTAGCTTCCTTACCAGGAGGAGACAAGAGGCAGAAAACTTCTGATTAATGCAGTGACTCAGTGCACAGCGGATGGCCTTGTCCCACACACTTAATCAGCATGAATAAAGATAGCAGCCACTAAGACACAAGGACAGTAAATGCAAAAAAGCATCCAAAACATGTCCTACGACATGTCAGAGCACCTTAAGCCAGGCTGTTCTAGGAACATGAGTTCACCTAAGCATGTCATTGCTTTCCTGGAGATAGAAACTTTTGCTGATTATTGTGAAATGTCAGTGCAACTTTGCCTACAATGTGTATGTGGAACACCTGCTGCTGGGGTGTTTATGTCAGGGTGAACATCTGATCCACTTGGAGGACAAAAGGCTGGCATTTTTAAAGATGGGCCTTGGTTCTGCCTTTCATTGTGCATAGTACATAAAAAAGACCTGTTGCCTTTTCATTTCACAATGACCAATCTGAAATTTTCTATTGCAAGGAGAAAGAATGCTTTTCATGCTGCCTTACTACTTCTTTAATATTTTTTCATAGCTTGTCACCATTTTTTTGACAGAACATTTGCCATATGACTGTAAGTTTGGAGTTTTTAAACTAAACAGGAATGACCACAGAGATGGATGGAAGCTGACCTGTTTATTGACTATCATTTTATTGTCTGCTTGCTGAAAAAAAAAAAAAGAGAGCAAAGATAAATTGGAGGAAAAAAGTGTTGGTTAGGAAGAACCATTTTGTTCTTTCACCTTTGGGAGTTCATGGCAATAGACAAAACCAATTTAAAGAGTAATAATAGTAAGAGATAAGTCTTCCTTTTCTTTTCATATTTCAGTAATTTGAAGATGTATACAATGTTCTGGGGAATTACGTTAATCAGTACAACTAATAAACTGATTTTTTTTAATCAATCTGTCTTTGTGTTAATTCCTATCTGATTTTTAAAAATTCTTTTACATTTTTACTAAGAATTCAATTAATAGGAAATAAGCAAAGGAAACACCATGACAGCTTTTTTCTCAGTTTTTTTTCTCCTGGAGTTTGATTTAAGCTAAGATAATTTACCATAAGTTTCATGAACATAAATTTCCTTAAAAGAGATTGATAGGTAAGCATTTCACTATGTGCCCGATGGCTCAGGGTATCAGTAAGCTGCAGGTATTTGAGTCTCCTTTCTGACTTCTGCCCCATATCATTCAAGTATGCTCACATTTTTTGCTGTCAGTGCATGTATTCTATTTTCATTTTTATTCATTTTTTTTTTAACTGGAACACTATTTCAATGTTTCTTTATCAGTTTAATTATAAGCAAACATCTTGTCTGACTTGTTTCTGCGACATATGTAATGGTTTACGAGATCTGGTAATTAATAATAATTTTAAAAAAAGCTAAAAATATTTTAAAAAATAAGCTTTAGAATTATAATTTGATCACACCCTCTTTTGTTTTTTTCCATTCCTGTGGATGAAGAATGACTTAAAGTCCTGCTCCTTCCTTGCCACCAGGAGAATATATTACTATGTAGCCTTTGTTATTTTTTTCATTCTGTCTTTTGAAGGAGAGGAGAGACTTCTTAGCGTCCTTTTTATATACCGAGTTAAACTATGCTATCTAGATTACTTATGCTCTATGCCTGTGATTATGGTTCAAAGTAATAGTAGGTCAAAAAAACAGTTAAGTTTTGCAACAAGCCTAGATCCTGCTTAGTTTTCTCATGTAAGTCCTTCCATTCTTTTCAGGGAAACTTATGCTTAATAGTTGCACTCTCTGGCTTTTAATACATAATCTCATTTTTTAAGGTTTATGAATTAATTATATGGTTAAGCAAGACTCTGTCAATTGGAAAATTGTATTTCTTACGGTAAAAAATGTGAACCTACAATGGATGCATGCAATGATGGAAATCAGTTTGACTTGAACAAGTCTGTGAAAAGTTTTTATTTTTGAAACCTTATTCCAGCATGCCCTTTTTTCATACATTTGGCAAAATTTTGTTTCACTTGTACTCCTGGATTGTAAGGGCCTTCTTCAAAGTCCACTAAATTCGATAACAAGAATTGTAGGTTGAACTGTTAATTTTTTCTGTCTGAAAAAAAGGTATTATCAAAAAAATAAAGGTTTAAAATAAAAATCTAGTATATGTTGCTTACAAACAGTCCAAAGCAGAATTAGAAAAAAAAGCAAACAAAACCAAACAAAAACGCAAAACCAAGCAAAGCAATTGTCCGTTTTTAGAAAGTGTAATTTTCCTGTGTTGCTTTAATTGCAAACTCAGAGAGAAGCAGACTTAACTCAGAACATTTTTCTTTAGGAGTGTAAGTCAAATCCTTAATGCTAATGTAGGAGGCTTTTTGTACTTAATTTAACATACATTTTGTTATCGCTTGGCTCAATGCCTCAGGAGACTGAGCCAAAGCTGTTATACTGTAATATCCATGAGGTTCAGTTTTCTCTTCCACCTGCAATACTGTATTCTCAGTGTAATGCTAATGTGACTTCTGCAGTATAACAAAGAACCCATAATGACAGCAGCAGAGGGGCCTGAATGTCATTTACACCTATTTGCTATATTCAAGGTCAGCAAGAATGCACCTGCAAAACACTTGCACTGCACCCAGACTGGCTACAGGAAAATAGTCTTCTAAGATGAGTTTATTTTGAATAAAAGATTTTATTTGTTTTCTTTTTAAACTCCTGAAGGTCTTGTATGAAATATAATGAGATATTCAAGGTAAGCACGTGAATTTCCATGGTAACAATGAAGGAGACACATTTTGGAAAAATGGTAAAGAATTGAAAAAAAAAACCATTCTGAAGATGTATTTAATATATTTACAAATACATTACCAGAAACCTTGTTTCCTCAAAACATATTTCATACCCTGCCTGTTGATTGAGTAATAAAAACAACCCAGAATTACTCTGGAACTGTTACAGCAGAAGCAGAAAGACTAATATCTGCCTTTATTGCAAAGAGTGCAGTAAGTTCTCAGTCTTGTGAAAGGAATGAAAAGTAAACTGTGGTCTTCTGATGTAGTATCTTTTATTAAAGTATTTTGAAAGACATCATAAATGTGTTTTTAAAATTCAGTATGTTCCATTCCCCTTTTTTCATTCTCCATACCAGCACAGAAGGACAGTTCTGACCAGCAGAAGCAACGAAGAAACAACCAAGTTCAAACAACAATGTCTTTGGTACAATTGGCCCTCTTGACTCCTGCAAGTGCAATAGCTTTGGCAAACTTTTTCATACAAAGCGACTGCCTTATACTAAGCTAGATGATTGGTGCTTCATAGGAAGCACAAAATTAATGAAAAGAGTCAAACAATAAAAGAATGAATCCCCACAGCAAAGAGCAGGCAGACATCTGTAACGTATTGTTGCAGTAGCAGGTACTGTGCATAAAGTGAAGCTCATGTAAGCCAAGGAATGCATGCCATAGCCCTGGCTTCACAGTCTTGCAAGATCTCCTGCACGAGCCCCAGCAAGGACCTGTTCAGGTCTCCGTACCATTGGGGTAGCAGCTGGATGCTGTCTCCAGAGCTTCTGTTGGAGTTTCCCATCACCGCAGCTCCCCATCACCTCCCTAACCAAAGTTACCAGCTCCTCCTCTTTCATTGCTCCAGGTTTGACTGCCAGCCTCTGATAACCTGTGCTGTCTTGTCTGGAGCAGACCATGCAGCTCCCACAAGCACAACTCTTTTGCCAGGGGCTGGCAATGAGCAGTTGAAGATGGCCTCATGTGTTGTAACATCATTTATATCTACCACTGTTTTGTGGAGTGTCCGACTAGATTCACAAATGGTCGGAATTTGAATTAGAGTCTCATGGGAATTTGGGATGTCCAAGGATGACAAGCCTGAAAGGGGAGCAGGCAGCACTTTCTTATCTTCTGCTGCTCAAGAAGAAAGGCCTGTGAGTCTAGACTTAGGTTTGAAAATTTTGAACTAGCCTGGGGCAATAACTATAGCTAAGAAATCAGTGCTAGTCAGAAAAGTTGTGATAGGAAGGTTTTACAATTAATATACACTGTTTCTGAAAAGAGAGATCCCACAGCAGGGAATTAAGATTTTTACCGTGTTTGGTTAAGCAGAACTAACAGTGGTATGTTGCTGTCAGCCGTAACACCGTCTAGTGATTCCCCAACACACTGCACCCCTTACCTACCCACAACCTCTGTTCTCACTTCTGTGGAGGGTGCAAATTATCATTGCTTCAGGAGCTCAGGGCCTGCTTGAGAGGGCAAACCCCCTTGAATTTACAGTTAAGATGGGTTTTGAACAGTGCTTTGCTATTATTTCAGTGCACTACATCT
>NW_010191719.1:38016-64274 GCF_000695765.1 Mesitornis unicolor | reverse complement strand
CAGCAGGAACATTTAGTGTCTACTTCAGAGCAAATTTACATATGTTCAAATTTTCAGATGGTTATAGACTACAAACAACACAAAACAGTAACAGAGATTTCTTGTATCTTTTTGTTTCTCTGTGGACTGAAACAGAAAAATTTGGAGTGAGGCAAATCTCATCTAATCTGAAGATAAAGTTTCATGAAAGGTAATCTGAAGTACATGGATTACAATACACTTGTAATTTAAGATTGTAAAGTTATATTGCATTGAACACCTGCCTCAAGTGAATCCTCTATATTATTATGCTCTGCCACAGTCTGTTTCAGGTGCCAGCAACTGGCATATCCATCTTCTATTCCGAGTTTCTCTCCATTGCTGTATTTCCATAGTCAGAAAATTATTATCTGGAGACTGGACATTGCCTTGCCAAATGTAATGAGGTTTTAGTCAAAACTCTGGCATAATTTTGCTGTTAGAAGAACAGCTGGAATGTCCTGGGCATACCTCTTTGTTACACAGCACGTTTTCCTGAGAATCAGTGGTTTGTTTGTATCAATTACTGACTGCCCTTTTGGACCCATATAGTCCCAAGCCCTTGTGTAAATGATTTGACTGTTTTTCCATGCTTTTATCATAGAATAAGCTGTGATTTGTAGTTTCTGTTTTCACTTATGTAAGGCTAGGATCCTGCTGCAGGAGTTTCATTTAGTGATGGTGACAAGTGTATATGATATGGCTCGGCTTGGCCTTGTAAATAATACAAGAGATTTACAGAGCTCACCCTGGTTAAATGATCATAAAGGGAAATTATGACTGCATATATGTATGCCCTTGGGGAAAAATAGGGGTATTGAGGGTGCTTTCATCCGATAAGGGAAGGTGGCCATTGTGTGGAAGTGGAAAGAAAGGGGTGGTTTTGCCACAACTGAACATCTCTGAGATGTGGCAACCTCTGCAAAGTGCCCTGCTGTCAAAGGAAATTTATTGGCTCAAGGCAGACAAGCAATAAGATTTAAGAACATGTAATACACAGGGCAATAAACTAGAGCTGTATTTACATCCTTCATCTGAAATATTTAGTACAGTCTAAACTGCATATACAAATGTCTATACAATCAGACACAGTCATTTAGAGATATCCTCGATCACCATTTTGAGATATCATGGACAGTTATAGCTCTCTCATGCATGCCTTTTTCTATTTTTGGCATGGAGCTTTTGTATGTTTTTTAATTTCAAAGAGTCTTGCTAGCCAATCTGTCTTAGTACAAGAGGGATATTTCACGGCGCTAACAGTGGAGGATTCACTTTAATCTTGTATTCCCCAGGAAACTGATGGGCTTTATGAAATGAATCTCTGTATTCTTCCATTACATCTTCTGGCTTAATGCATGCTGGTAGCACTGGAAGTCAGATGGTTCCCAGTTTTAATATCTCCACGATCAATTTAAGATTCAGGGATGGTTTGAAAGCAAGCAGTAGTGGGACATTGTATCTAGAATCTAGAATTGTGAATATTTTATCTTCTTTAATGCATAAACACATCTTGCACATTCATGACTAATCTGTAAAATGAGGCCAGTTTTTAGACAATGACTGTGGTAAGATTGAATAGTTTTACCTGTTCAAATATCTTTATGGATATTAAAAGAATATGTGCACTAAATATCAACTAATGTTTATCCTGGTGTCATTTCTCCATACTGGCAACCTTTGTGAACACTCTGTGCTGTTATAGCTGAACCTACTATTATTTCTATTCATGCAGCATTGTATGTCCACTGCATTATTCCTTCTGTACTGTGACCATTGTACTGTGATCTCTCTGAGATCTGCACATTTCCAATTTGCCAGCCTTTTTTTGAGATACTCATCTGTGTTTTGTGGTTTCACATACTTCCCACTGCTTCTTCTCTTAGTTTACAGCTTCATTGTTTGCTAGCTTTTGACATTCTATATTTTTTTAAAATCTACATGAAAACTCAGTGAAGTGTTGTCTTCTGTTTAGACTTGAATTTTCAGTGGAATTGTGTACCATTCTGTGTGTTTTAACAGTGACGTATTTAAATCCATTGCATTTGAACCTTGATCTGTTTCGAATGGAATGTAGTTCATGATTGACTCATGAACTTTCAAGGGACTTGTCCCCCGTGACCAACATTTGATATGTATCAGTAAAAGCACAAACCTTACCTAGGAACACTATCTCTTTCCCAGAATATTTTGTAGGTGCATTCAAAAGTTTCACTCTTACAGACTCTTTTGCTTTTGAACACTGAGATTACCTTTGGAATGACAAGAATATTAAGTCTATTAATAGTATACCATCACTAAAAAGCCTATTAATAGTATGTCACCAACTATTTTTGATCTTCAGCTAATATACACATCTAAATATCTTTCTATACTTCAAGAAAGACTAGCCAGTATAATTTTCTCTTTTCACTTATGGTTCCAGGAGACTCTTAGAGCATTACTCTTCAAACATCCAGAAGCTCTTCTTTTCCCAGGGAAGTGCCGTATTCCCAAAATTAATTCCCAGGGTCACATCTCTTCTGTGAAGAGCGGTGCCCTGGTAGACCTCTCAGCATCATGTACAGTTGTCTCACTGTCAAGTTTTGCTTTGTCTCCATAGGCATACTTGTAAACAGCAACTAATCCTAAGCAGTCACCCTAAGAAATCTAGGAAAGGGGAGAGAACTGCTTAGAACCAGAGTTTTATGATGCTCTCTCATTTAGTTTCCTGGTTGGTGTAAGTAGCTCATGTAACCTAGAAGAAATGCATATGGCTAAGAGAAAGAAAGCTGTAATGAAGATCTTGATAGGCAGGAAAAAGGGAGTGGAACAAGATAGGTGGGAAAGTATGCTGTGAAATCACCGCAGAGGCCCAGACAACAACAGACACTAAACCAGAGTACGTTTTTCCTTAAAAAAAAAAAATCAAATGTGAGCATATTCTGTGGTGGCAGCAGTGAATTGTACAGGTGAGAATGCAAGAGCTTTTGGTCCACTTCAATAATCAGATAAGACTGTATGAGTACTGTATACTTATATTAACGATTGAGGATTTTCATATGCAAAGAAGAATGACAACATAGCATAATGTCCACATCCCTGCCTTGAAGGCACCTAGTTGTGACTGAAAATTGAGATGAGAGGACCTTGAAGCATGTTCAATTTGTCATCTTACAAGTGCAGGCAGGTGTTTATTGTTATTCTTTGCACCTCCTTGGAAGTAATAAAATGCAGGTTGGAAGTTCAGCACAATGTTACATCTCTTAAAACCCACAAGGAGAAGAAACCTCTGAATGTTTCATTACCTCTTTTTATTTTATATTCTATAAGATGCTGCGAGGTATGAAAAGGAAATCATAAGTAAAGTTTAAAAATGGAAGAGGAAGGTGGATCATATCTGAAACTGAAAATAAAAAAAAGTAAAGTAGCATCCATTACTGGAAAGAAAATTTTTGAAAATCCATTTAAATGATTAGTTGGGAAGAACATTGCTTAAAGAGCAATTATATTAGATATTTAAGAAATAAAGATAGCGATTGGACAAATGCACTGTATAGAATTCTGAGGGGAAGAGCTGACAAACTGATAAATGCAAAGAGCAGAGAGGTGTTCTTGTGGTTAAAGGACAGCTTTGAGATAGAAGAGATCTGGTGTTTTCCCTTGCCACATCAGGGGGTTTTTTTACATCTTTTGTTGGCTGCATACCTAAGCTCTTCACAGTTCTCTGTGTACATACATTCATTTATAAGAGGCAAATGTGAAGGTAAAAAGGGTTGTTTTTTTTAAAAACATACAAAGATTGATGAATGTAGTGATTCCTTGGCTTAATCTGTACTTCCTGAATTTCCACATAGCTTTACTTCATTTGCCTACACTTGACTGTGGAATAAAGACCCTGAAAACAGTAGGAAGAACCTTTCTGGCAGCACAGAGCTGCTGACGTGCACATTAAAGCAGTTGAGGAGTCAGCCAGCCCTTTTCCCTGCAGGGGCTGAGTTTTGGACCCAGAGCCAGGCGTCTGCAGTGGATGGAAGAAGCAGCTCCTCTGTCTGTGTCAGCCTGATGCTGGACTCTTCAAAAAGGGGACCTAAGGTGCTGTTCCCATTGCTAGAAACAATGATAAGAGGACCACTATTACTAACACGCTCCATGTTACATACCATTGACGTAGTGATAGTAAAGCGTCTGCCAGCAAGATCTGCATCCCCTTGTCCTTTTCTAACCTTAATAATCTGAAGTATTTCTCTGCATTGAGACATAGATACTCAGACATGCAGAAAGCTGTTCTATGTAACCATACAATACCCTTCACAGCCTCCCCACTCAACCTGCTTTGCTTATTTCAGCACAGCGGTCTCCACTCCAGCAGAAAATGCATTGAAAGGGGCTTTTCATGGTAGGAACATTTCACATCTAACTGTCTTTACTATAAATCCGTATTTTTGCACCCATTCTCGTAACATTGGCAAACTTGGAAGTCACCAGAAGAAAGTATGTTCCACAAGGGCTTTCTCACTTCCCACCCCATCATATGGAGTTGCTTACGTGACAGTGGGACAACTTCTCAAAAGCACTTAGGGATGCAGACAGGTTGCCAGGGGTAAAGAAGCAGGAGCTTGAATCTGTGGTGTGTTGGTCAGTCTCTGATCAGTGACTGTGGACATGCTGGGATCCCAAGGGAAGATGACAGACGCCCAATGGGTGTTAGTACACATGTAAGAAGCAGCCATGGTGCTGCTGGCATGCTACAAATTCACATCCCAGCTTGTCCGTGGAACTTGGTCAACTTCTGGTGGTCTTGGGGGAGCATGTCCAGTGTGCAAAGTTGACTTTCCTGTTAAGAAATACACATTTCAAGTCCTTAATACTTCTTGGATGCTGTTGGAGTTTATATGTTTTTGTTTTTTTCTAGTCCTAAGCATTGCAGTCTGAGCAAGCAGGAACATGGCTCAGAGTGGGAGGCAGTAATGAAGAGAAGGGGAGGGGTCTATATCTTCCTCTGCTCTTCAGTAAATCCATCTTTGTACTAACATGAATATCGTGATTAATAACAACAGCAGCTTATGACTGTTTTGAAAAATTGCATTGCTAGAAAATGAATGTTTCCAAGTTGCTCCAAGGAAAGAAGATTTAAGAGGGGAAAAATTCACACAGAACTGAATTTGAAACTGTTTACAACTGTAAATGCTGACAGTAATTAGGATGACTTGAGTATTTCAGTACGCTGTCCTTGTAGAAACTTCCTCCTCTCTTCTGCTCTGTTAGAAAGAGTAGCATTTTCTATCTTTGGCTAGGAAAATTTAGAAATTTATATATGATGCATAAGACATACTCATTATAGAGTGCCAGTTGAAAGGGAACCAAATAAGAAAATCTGTTGTGCATATCGATATATCCACACTGAACCTCTTACTAATACTGCTATGGTGAAGAACTCTTTCTAGATGTTTTCTTTAACTTGTTTTATGTAATTTGAGAATTACAAAATTACAGACAGAGAAGATAAGGACACTGTGCTGCTTTTGCAAAATGAACATTTACAGGAAAATCTTATTCCCTTTTTCACATGACGACTTTAAATGGGGAAATTATCAAAACTCCAGAGCAAAGAAAGCCTGCCTGACAAATGAATGTCTTAATGTTTGATCAAGTTCAAAACATTAATGGTATCATGCAGCATAACTTCTGCTTTCTTGAAAAACAATGGAGCTCATTTAGAAGCTGGAATTCCCTGGAGAACGCCACAGGAGTGCAGACTATTAATTACTGTGTTCTATTGTTATCTTTTGTTCAGAACAATAGTGCTCTTGAGGTCCTGTGGAATCTCTCTCACTTACAAGGTGTCGGGTTTTGATTAAGCATCATTTCATACAGTTCATTAACAATGTATCTTAAAATGAGCTTTTGATTGAACATTTTTATTGGGCATTTAATATAATTTATGGTTTCCATTGAAATTTCACATGCAACATTTGCCAAGCTGGTTATTATATATTTTTCATTAAACAATGGTGTTTTACACTTTCTGAAAGGTTCTATCTTTTAAGTAGAGGAATAGGTTATATGAAATGGATTATGAATACAGTATATAATGAAAATAGCCTTCCTAGCCATATTTTATTCCAGTGGAGCTACAGCACATAGGTGTACAAGCAAGTCCATTTGCAAGTGTTGGCATTTTGGACTTCCAATGTGAAAGTCAACATTTCAATTTCGTTTTCCTGTCTAGAATACTCTCATTTTAATAAATTTCTCTGCTTTTATAAGAAGGTATGCCCCAAAGCAAATGAATTCTGCTCATAAAGAGTCATTCAGCAAATTAGAAACATTTTAGCAAAAGCAAAAGAGCAGCACAAAAAGATGTTGTTTTGTCACACATCAGCTATATAAAGATGGTAAATATTCTTAGGAGCAGTGGCCACCAATCCAGTTGAACACCTAAATGCAAATGCAGGGAAAATTATCTTTTAAAAGGTTTACCAATAAATTCAGGCTTTGGCCTCTAGCAGTCTGGGGAACACTGAAATCTGACGAGTCAGGACAGTGAGATGTTACATAAAGTAACTCTGTGTCATACTTTGTAGAACAGCCACATCAGGAACAAACCACACACTGGGTGCTGAGTAGGTTTCAGCTCAGCCAGATAGATGCACATTTATACTTTTCGGGTAGAGAGGGCTGTTTCAGATGGGAATCCTGACAGAAAAGGTTGGACATTTTCTTTTTTAACCTGGGTATGTATCTTCATTGTCAGTTTACAAGAAGATTAAAAAAACCCCTAACTTATACTGCTGAAATGGTATGGTGGGGAAGGAGTATGCACAGGGACAAACATTACAGTTAGAAACAAACCATTAGCTGATATTTGTGTCCAGGGAATTTACTGGAGTTATTTACATGCACATGCGAATACAGAGGGAAGTGCCCCAACACTGACTGACTTTTAACATAGTGTATGGGTCTGTTGGGATTAAATAAAAAGTCAAGTTTTTTATTCAAATACTCAAAACAAAACTTAGCAGAACATTTTGCTGAGATTTGAGACTGTTCAGATGTATTTTCACCTTCCATATTTTTTGTCTTTTACTTGGACCTTTAACTTTGTGGTTGTCAGTGGGATATTAGAATATGTCAGTCAGGAATATTAGAATATTCAGTCCTCCGATTCCTTGACCTACTAAGAATTAGAAAGCACCAAGATTTTTCAGGAAGCCCTGCTATAAATATTTCCAACTTAATTGGGCATATCCCAAAGGTTCAGGCCTTCTGGGATTTGGATGTCAGTCCAAACCAAACCAGAAATCCTTTTAAGAGATAAGCATTTCCCATACTCAGTTTAAGATAGGAAACCATCTCTGATGCTAGGGATGCCTATCATTAGAAACGACCACAACTAAGAACTCACAATTTCTAGGGTAACCTCAGTTTTCATTTCTGTCTGTGGTTAAAGTAATAGTTACCACTCTGTGACCGCTCACGTAGTCTTCTTCTTGAACCTGCTGACCCATGCTGTGCTGTTCAATCAACCTGGCTAAATTTCAGAGGGTTCTTCAGAAAAATTACCTTTCTTGCGTTGACTGGCAGCATCATGCCATCTTTGAGTCAAGTCTCTTTCCCAGCACTTCAGGCCTAAAAGGGTCATTGTGATACCAAAAACATTTTTTTTCTGATTTTTCTTATCTACTGATAACACTTTTAATGCTCCTGTTATTGGCAGAGATGGGGAAATATGTATACTTATTCTAGGTTTTTAGTGATGTGTACTTGATAGCACTTTGTATTTCAATTTTATTCTAATTAATAGTGCAGTCAGCTTTCCCTGTTCTTTTCAGATGATTCACTGCATAAAAGAAAACGATATTAAACCACTTAAAAGTAAGAAAACCTAACTCCATGAAATGTATTATATTACAAGCTGACAGTGCTTTTTTTCCTTCCTCAGCCTTCCATTAATAGATACAATAGAAACATATATTCTTCTTTGCCTGCATTTCTGTCTCTGTGATCTATCATAAATTTTCCCATGTTTCCCACTCCATTCACAGCTTTGCTTAAAGTAGTCTATTTGCCATTTCACCCATAAACACTTGTGTCTTCCTTACTGGGGCTTAGAATCACTTTCTTACATGCATATTTTTCCTGAGTTGTTACCCTGCTTGTGAGTCCACCATTGCTGTAATCCCATTAAAATAAGTTTATTTATTATATTTGTAATGGAGATGTCAAGATAACATTCCATAACTAATCAGTGGCATCATCCCATTTTGTAACCTTTGCCTCTCCTAACCCTGCCTGCTCCCAGTAATTCTTTATTGTCCTATGTCACCATATGTTTACATTTAAATTTTGGACACTTCAAGACAGAGACAGTATCTTCACACGTGTTCTTTAAAGTGACTGCCAGATTGGCACACTTTTCAGCATGCTAAATACAATAAGTAATAGCTGATCAATGTTTGCACTCATGTTACTTACTATGTCAGCTAATCTCTGTATTTAAAAAATGACTGTCCCCTGCAAAGAAACAAATTAAAGTGTCAGGTTTCCCTTATTCGAAAGCTTATTACTGACCAACACCCTTCTGTGTCATTTGGGTGTGCCTGTGTGTTTGTAAAGCCTTGAAAAATCCAAGGTAAGTTAAAAAGCAAAACAGTTCAAGGAAACACTTCAGATTACAGGGCTTGAAGAGTGCAAGGCTGAAAGCAAAGTCAGTGCTGAGGACTTTTCTTTAAAACAAACAATGTGAATGGAACATGAAAAACGGGGGGAAAAAATATATTTCTCATTTCAGCAAGGGAAAACTGAGGCACAGAAATTAGAGTCTGGTTTGAGGTGATGTTAAAGGCTCTGCCTGTGTGCCCTTGGCTGGCAGACAGGGGCATTCCCGCCTGTCCAACCACTCTTGCTCTCCTGTCCCATTGCCAATGTGGAAGGGACAGATTTTCCAAGTTTCACATGTGCTTGCCAAGCAGTTATGATGTCTCCTGCAGGCTAGAGGGATGCAGGGTAGCCCCTGAGGCATCGGAGCTGGTGGGGAAGGAGCAAGTGCCTGGGCATCAGCATGGCCTGGAGCTGGCATGCAGTGAAGCAGCAGCTTTCTGCTGGGCTGTCCTTGTTACACAGCTCTGTCACTCAGCTGTGTGGCACTTTTTCAAGCCTTATTATTTAAGTTCAAGATACAGAAGTTTACATTAATAAGACTCTAAGGCCACTCGTGTCTGAGACACTGAAGAGAAGCTCATCTGTGGTAGAGAGGGATAGTTCTCTGGGCTAGCTATAAGATGGGAAGAAGCAGTGTTGGCTGTCAGTTTATTCAGCCCTGCAGAGTGAAGGAAGACTGAACTTGTGGGTTTTCTTATTTGTAAAACTTCCTTAAGCTGAATTTCCTCTCTGAAAACATTTACATGTTCACATGCATCTACAGCTGTTCCTGTGCTCCTGCAGATTCTGCAAACACAGGTGTGGAGGCCCTTCTGAACTTCTCCAAATATTTCAGTGAAGGTATAATGTGGAGCAACAATGAATACAGATCAGATCTGCTGGAGTCTTTCTCTGTACCAGTTGCTTCTCCTTTCCTCTACCTCCCCAGTCAAGCTGCTGCCAAGGCAAGTAAGTCTCTCCAGCCCATGGTTTCTGGGACATGAAAGAAAGGCTTTACAAAACTGCTTGGAATAAAGAAATTAAGAGGTGATGAGACGCAGAAAAACACTTTGCTTATGTTAAAGTATATCTGTTTTCATACTTCACTAAATGGTGTGTGTGGTATGTGCCTCTGTCATGTTTCTAAGGCAAAGAAAAAAGGGATGAAGTTGAGAGAATTTTTCTATGTTCCTCCCAGAATAAAGTTTGTTTTTCCCTGTTTGACCTTCAACTTCCAGAAGACCCGGGTTTAACCGCTTTGATTTACTTCCATAATAAAGTGATCAATTAATGTTAAAGGCAGGCTTTATGAGGCCTGTCCTCAAACGGTCTCAAAGCTTGCCATAGTGGGATGTTATACTGCCATACTCTGAAAAAGGTCACATGAAGGGAATCAAAGACAAGATAAATGATGGTTTACACATCAGAAAAGCTCTCTGTCATACAGGCAGGGAATATGAAACATAGTGTCTCTCAGTGCTTGGTGCAGATGGTATATAGTAAATATAGCCTGAACTGCCTCCCTAGGATTTATTATTGTTGCCGTTGTAGTTGTTTCAGGGTTTTACTTTTGGACAAATATGTGTTCTGGAAGTGTGTGACACATGGACAGCCCTGGTTAAAATCTAGCAAATGAAGAAGTCTGATAAGCTGTTGAGGAACTTGCTCTCAGAAGTTAAGAGCTTGATTTCTTATGATTTTCTGTCCTAGGTTAAAACTCATAGTTCACTTTTGTTTTCTAGCCAGATTTCACTGCAGGCATTCTTTTTTTCTAAAAAAGATAGGCAAACTGAGTACACAAAATAAGAATAAATCCAAAACTTCAGCTTCTGTCCATATCTGTGTGTCCTAAAGGAGAATTTTCATGGTATCAAATGGAACAGCAAACATCTCTGTGTTTTCCTTCTATATTTTGATGAGAAATTGTTTATTCTTGTTCTATTTGTGCCTCCACTGGACTACATTTCCTCTGACAGGCAGAGATATTCCTGATTTACCCTGTTGAAAAAGGCAAAACTGATTAAAAATTTTTGAATAACAGATACATGCAAGAAGCTGAGCTTTAATTGTGGACTTAAACTGGAGTAGGACTGGACAGGTAATTGTATAATAATCCAGCTTCTGCAGGAAAACACATTTTTCAGACCAAATCTCAGGCCTGACTCTCACACTTTCACACTCTGATTGGGAAAGCTTGTCAGGTGCTGGGTGAAATTTCAGATCTCAGTCAGGGGCAGAGAGGGAGCCAGAATGGAGAGCAGACAAGTACATGAGGTGCTCCCCTGAGTCTTGGGAGCTGCAAGCTCAAAGCCTTGCTCTGTACCAGTTCAAGCAGGTATTTAAAGCTGGGCTGCTCATCAGGTCCTGCTGGCTTAAAGGCTGAATTCTGGTCATTGAGGTCAGGCTGGGTTGAAGCACAGGGCCCAGCCCCAGCTGTAGGAGGCTGTAAAGCAGGTGGGCACAGAAGAAAATCCTTCCAGAGTCAGCAGCTCCTCTGCTGCTCTATTGTCCCGGGAGGAAGGGAATGGGTGGGGACACAGGCAAAGATGCACCCCTGTAGACGTCGTCATCATCCTGCACAGGCTGACCACAGAACCACTGCTGTGGCCAGCCTGACTTTCCCTCTGATTTAAATCAAATGAGTCTATGGCTAACTTGCTGTCTCCTGCAAGTCAGCTGCCCAGTATCTGCTCTTCTAGTTTGTCAAAATGAAATAGTGAATGCAATGCCAGTTTATAGTTCATATCTCAAGCAGTCAAAATGATTAAAATTCCACAGCACTTTCCATGCCAGTTTCAAGTCCATGGACAATAATACCCATCAAATCAGCCTGTGAACAGCTGATGCACATAACTCAGGAGTGAATGGTGTTATTTAAGTTGTGGTTCAAGGATGTAATGACTGCTTCTGGTGTTCAAGGGTAGAGCACTGAGGCACGAAAATGCCATGGAGCACATGGCCTTGGTGCCCTCTGTCTAGAAGCACATAGTGCCAAGGCATATAGTGTTGTCACCTTTGAAAAAGAATTCCTGAAATGGCCACTTCGGACACTTGGCTGCTGTGATTATGCAAGCCTGTGATAAAACTTGTCATAGTAGACAGAAACCAGCTGAGTAAGAAGCTTATTATTAAGAGCTTATAACTAATAGGACTATTCACGTGGCAGTAATGTGGTAGACTGGGTCTGGCAAAACCATCTGTATTTCCAGTTGTGTGGTACCCTTGGGAGGGGAGAAAGAAAAAGGGAGAGATTTAGAGGGGAAGGTTAATCTTAAAATACATGGAGTAAAACAGTCTATGCAAGGCACAGATTGATGCAGCCTACTCTGAAAAATATTTGGCAAAAGGAATATAATGAGTTTTTCAGACTTTTAGTATTTCTTTTTTATTATTTAGAGGACAAGCAGAATTTAAAGAAAGAAAAAAGAAATCCCTTTACAACATTCTAATAATATATATATAGGAAAATTACAATTAAAAACAGCTCATAAAATTCTAGAAAGAACTGATGGAAAAAGTCCTGTCACTTATTAAATCCAACCTTTTCCAGTGCAGAGCTGCTGTGTATGCTGTACTAGCGCTTCTGTGCAGTCAAGCTTTAATGCTAACTTTAAATATCCTTTTTAAATGTAAGGTTTTCTTCCATTGCCAACCCAGCCTTTTAGAGTTGCAACTGCTTAATATTCTGCTTGGCCCATGGGAAGACAAGAGCGTATTAAGGGTCCAAATACAAACCACATTTCTCTTTGCAATTAGTGTAACCTGACTAGACACTACAGTTGGCAGACACCATATGGTTGACTGGAGTCTCTAGTCAGTCTCTGCAATTGCCGAAGCCTTAAGGACAAAACAGCACCAGGGAGATAGATTTGATATGATCATGAATCACTTCTGGGACCACAGCAGATAACTTAAGACAGGAGTCATACAGGTCACCTTCTCGAAGCTCTTTCTGGTACCAAGTGCAGATAGGGACAGGAGAAGACTGATATTGAAGAGCAAATTATGATGGATGGTGTTGGGGGATAGTAAGGTGTATTTGGGATTTACTGAACATCTTCACATAGTGTTTTGAAAGGATTGACTAGAAGTAGTGTATGGGCTTTTCAGAGTCAAAAAAGGCAAGTTTTGTTGAGGTGGAAAGGAAAGAAAATGAATGGTTTTTGCTTCATTTAAATATTGCAAGTACTTCTTACAAACAAAGTATCAGATGGTTATTCAGAGATATAGAATGAGCAATATGAAAATGTTCCCATTAAAACTAGTTGGTTATTATTAAAAAAATCTTGAGCAGTCATTCAAATTATAAAATGAATTTCCTGCAGCTGTAGTCACATCACTATTTCCACTTTTCATAAATATTTGAGTAACTGATTTTTTTCCACACTGAAGTTCTCATGGAGAGGAATAAGCATTAGGCTTTAAAGCCTTGCAAGTTTCCAATTGAAAGCATACTATTTGGGTGAGAAACAGTTTGTACAAACAGAAGGAAAGGGTTTCTAAAAACCCCAGTTAGAACTTAGAGCAGATCTCAGTGAGTATTAAATGATCCAGACGAGACTCTGACTGCACCTTTTGTATCTATAAGTATACTTGCATGCAATTTTTTTTGTCATTTGGACAAAAGGAAAACTACATTTATATTACAAACACTGCCAAGAAATCCACAGTAGCAGATTTTGCTTATGTATAATGCCTCAGACTTGGTTTTTACATCTCAAAGAACTTTTTTTTTAGGAAGAAGCTACTTGTTAGACACAAAATTGCTGTGTTATATTCAAGCTCCTGTCTTCATTACAGAAGCACCCTCTTCAAATTAAAAGTACAGCTAATGTTATACCATTTGTCATTACTGCAACTACCTGAAATAATACATGCTTTGAATGTACACTATCTAGTAAAAAGCTTCATGTCAGACAATACAGTATGTTCAAAGTAAAATGATTGGCCTTGACTGAAGAGCAAGAAATTAAAGACATCATAAAATGATCACTGTGTAGAAACGAAGGTCAGAAGGAAAGTAGACTTTGGATGTTCTTGTGTTTTCTTTTTCTCTAATTTCTACACTTCCTGTGCATGACAGCTTGAAGGGGTTTACTATATTGGGCTAGATAAATTACTAGGGGCAGAGCTACTTTGTACTTACTGTAAATGTACTGTATCTGGAATTTCCTCCTTCACTGCCTCCTATTGTGTGCATATTAAAGCGAAAATGTAGCTTTCACTTTCAGAACATTACCAAGAATTTTAGCACCCATAAATAATGATCCTAAAGCCAAGTAGGTTGTGAGTCAGGCAGTGTCAGTTCTACCTTGGGATGTCAAGAGCCTTGTATTTTCGTGTTGGAAAGGGCTCCCAAAAGAAGACTTGTGTGATGGTTTGTGGAACAACATCATCACTTCCTGGCCCTGATATGTTAACCATAGTGCTGCTTATTTGCTGTTCACAGGATTTCAACTGATTCTATTCTAAAGGTGATAAACACCCAGCAGTGCCTGAGGAAAGCTTCTCTCAAAACTTCCAACCCTTGCAATGCTTATTGGTCCTACTGAAGGGGTGCAGCAAGTGAAGGGGAACTTCCTGACAATGAGAAAAGCTTCCTTAAGCCACATACAATTTATTGATCTAGTTGAGTCAATTACAGCCATGACTCACTCTCCAAAAATTGTGACTTGGCTTCCTTTATTTTCACTCATGTAGTGCTGAGTGGGTGGACCCATCTTTAAGGTACAATCATCTCATGCTTTACTTGTGCTAGTGATAGTTCAGAGATTGCTGAATGGAAAAGAAGATTATTTCTTTAATTACTTTTCTATACCACAGTATCTTAGATTCTATCTGTGTAGAGTTGAACATGTTTCCTATAAAGTGTGCAAATATGTGTCTTTTCGCAGTTACTCTTTGACATTTTCAAAGATAGTTCCTTCTTCCAGTATCTAACTTGACAGTCAATCAAGAACAGAGTAACAAGGAGAAAAAGGTAGAGGATCAGGGAAAGAAGGCAGAAAAGGAATCCAGGAAAAAAATAAGAAATGCTAAGAAAAAAATGGAGAAGGATGAAATAGGAAAGCCTCTTGAAATAAATTCATAAACTATTATTTACCAAAAAAAGTGCTTTGTACCAGGTGTCTTGCCCTTTCCCATCATCATCTGCCTCATCTCTTTTCTTTTATTGATATGTCTCTCTGACATGCATATTTTCGAGCTTTTTGACCTGTAGGCTTGCCTTATTCTATTGCATACTGATTTGTAAAAGGACTTCAAGATATACATGTGCATGCCACCACACAAAACATGACTAAAACAAGCCACAGTGGGACAATTTACATGAAACACAAGAAACCTTCAGGAACAGTCTGCTGATCTATCCCTCAGCTCCCCCGTGGAGACTTTGCCATGGTTACTTGCTGCTTGCAGGTGTCACCAGGCTCCCTTGCTCTGCAGTCTAGCTGAAGTCAAGGAGATCTAAATCCAAGAGCAGAAGTTGGCCTTTACGATTCACTTCCATGTAGCATATGTTACTATATTGTATACCAAGAAATGTAACCAAGAAGAACTGTGGTATTTACAGTATGCTAGAATTTAACTATTACTGTAACCTTCTGAAGCCTGTGGGATGCATCTTAAAGACTTTGCCCATGTTTTACTTAATCTCATCTGAAGTAGGACTCCAATTGCTGAGGAATGAATGATGCAGTATGAATAATGATTCAAGATCTGGCTCTGTGCCCATTAGCAAACTGAGGTAGTCCAGTGTTGACTAATTTCTTTAATGAGTGGGGCAGGAGAGGTAACATTGACTAGAGTGAGTGATACTGATCTATTTTTTTAATTATTATTTTTGGTAGCAATGCCAGAGAATAGGATGTTATTTTAAGAGACATTTACCAGACAGCAATGAGTTTTCTTTCTTTTAACACCCAGAGGTCTGAAGTTGAAGGTGATACAGTGGGTCTGGAAAGCTGCTGCAAAAATATGTGCATCCGTGACACTTTAAAAAAGATGCTGCTTGTAAAATCAGTAGCACAGAGAACAACTTACAGCACACTTGCTGAATTTTAAAGGACTGTGATATACTGTTGGGTCAAGCATCTCCATCATTCCTCAGTCTGATTATTCTTTCTTTTACAAAGTCGATAGTTCCAAAATAGTGAGGTAATCTTCATCATACAGAAGAGGTGTATGAGAGTCTGCTCACAATCTGATTGTGTGTTGATCTCTGTATTTCCAAGTCAGTGATACTACCCACTTGCCCGTATCCATACATCCCCTTGCCTATAATGTAGTTTTGCAGCAGCAGGATTAGAACAGATTGCTGGCATTATGGCAGCAAGGATATTGTTGGGAGTAGCTTGGCAATACTTGTAGATGTTGTGATGCTGGCTCTTTGCTCAAGGGCATGGACAGGAGAGGGGATGCTGGATACAAACCAGTGAGAGAAATAATGTCAGAAAAGTTCAGAAGATTAAAGCAGTGACAGTAAATAAGTCTGAAATTATTTTAGGTTTACATACTTTAAGTCCTCAGTGACTGAAAACACAGCCAAGAATTGCTTCAGCAATATTCCTTCATAAATCTGCATAATAATCTCTCAGAGGGGCTTTGGTGAAATTACAAGTATTCATTTACTAAATTGGGTTCAGTGTCTGTATCATATGCCGTATGAATATTCAGTGCCATGAATTCATCCAAACTATACTGACATTAGCATGGTCCACAAGCTATCTCAAATGGTAAGTCAGGCAGTAGACATGGGCAAAAGGACTTTCTTTTAAAACAATTAAAAACCATTTCCACTAGAATGCAGTAAAGGAATATTTAGCAGCGATGTCCCTAAGAATGGCAGTAATACATGCATGTACTTTTTTTTCTTGTGAAATATCTGACCTTTATAGATCTGATATCAGCAGCAGACGTTTTCTTGCTAAAAAGGGGCCACAAATATAATACAAAGGATTTATGAGTGATCTATCAAATAATACAATGATAACTGCCAGCTAGATACAAGAAAACTGTTTGACTGGAAGACTAAGAATAGAAACACTGAAATAAAGTACGGTGACCTTCATACAAAGCAATGACTGGTCTTAGATGACTGACGAAACTTTCCAGAGAGTCAAAGTATGTACTGTGAACTGCAATAAACTGTAATCCTGCATAATAATCCAGTGTCTTTTACATTGTGAATCAAATATATGACCAAAAAAAAGGCTACCTAAAGAAAGTCTGGGATAGTAAGTGTCTGCAAGGTACAAAGTATCTCATCTGAGTGTGAAATGGATTAAATACATGTTACCCACACCCCGAGCATTTGTCTATCATCATTGTATTGGCTCTTGTCTGGTCTAGTCTTGTTAGGGTAACCCAGGATGGCAGTTCTTTCCCTCCAAGGTTGCTGGTTTGAACATAAGATGTTGCAGCAACTCTACAAAAAAATAAAAGAAATAACTCACAACTTAGAAATTCCAGAAGCTGCCTGTGGCAAATTGAGAAAGACCCAAGAAGTCACTCATGCTATGTAGAAGGTGGTGCAGTTCAAAGGCAAATGTTCTGTGGGCGGTTTCTGTGGGCCAAATGGCAGCAAGTGAAATGCAGAGCAGAATGATAATTATGAAAAACTGCTCCAGTGGATAGTTTCTCCATGTCCTGTGTCAAACAGCATGGGAGTTTCAGCCTATTTCCTTAGAAGGCATCATTACCTGACTTAGTTTTTTTGCCAGCAATCATTGCAGACAGACCAGTAGGTTGTCCATCTTTATTCATTTTTTTCCCTGCTTTCTAGGCTTTGTTTATTTCCTGATCTCACATGAGATTTTTTTTAGTCATTTTTCTCTATTTTGCACAATGTTTAAAGAGAGATTAATTCAACGTTCTGTTCACAGATCTCCAGCGCTCCTAAGGATTGTGCTGTATTCTTTGTAAGGTACTCAAAGTATGCATCTCTCCCTTGGCAGTTCTACTGATTATTCTTAGCTCTTATTCATGCTATGATCTGTTTCTTCACCAAAGGTTCAATACTGAGACCAAATGGAGAGGTGTTTGCACTTCATTATTACAGAGCAATTAACCTTTATATAGCTTGCTCTGTGGATGAATGAAGGTCTTCAGATGCCATGACTAGCAGTCTTGGCCCCTTTTCTAGCAATAAATTTATTTATATAAAGTCAATGTATATAAAAAATGTGTTCACTCATATATTTCCTTATTGTTTATGCTAGTGGAATGGAAAAATACCACAACAAGGGCTGCAAAATCCAAGTTGATAAAAAATGAGGATGTTGGCCCAAACTAAAAAGAAAAAATGCGCATAATGGCACCAAGGCCCTATATGGTCATAAGGGAATCTGTGAATCATGCAAGGAAATTAATTTCTGAGGGGTCTGCGGAGTGTTCCAGGAATGAGCAGTGAGAGGAGCTGGGAAGCAGGATGAGCCCAGGATTGTGATTCAGCACTCTTCAGTGCGATGACAGGGCACAGAGCTTGGTGCATTTGCTCTTCTGCTATTCCTAGGTGAAATGACAAACACTGAGGTCCATGTCTGCTTAGAAATGGAATTATGTAAAAACTGGGATTCATCAGCTGGAGACTTTCTTAAACTGCTGCCAGATTAAACAAATAAAACCCCAAACCTGAACCAAAAAGTAACAATTACTTTAGATGCAATCAGTACGACAAAGAGCTGATATAGGGCCTGATCTTTTCCATAACTGGAGAACAGTCACTGCCTCCTAAAGAGAATAAAATTGAGCCACTACCACCAAAGCTTCAGAGAGTAAGTGGTCACAGGAGAGAAACATTATTCAGTAAAGAAAACTTGCATTGATGAATTTTAGAAAAAGAATTCCTTCAGTTTTGATCTCTGAATGATGTCCCTTGCATTGTGCTCATTTTTCGTCACACAAAGGGTCAGGAGACTCTTTTGAATCCAAGTTGTTTATAAACAGCTAAACAGCTGCTTTCAGCTGGAAATTTCAGAATCCAAAAGCAGTTTCAAAGAAGGACAAATTTGTGAGTTCAGAGCCTCCTTGCCAGATCTTGTGCTACTTTCAGCCTCTCCCCTCTCTCTTCTCCCTTTCCCTCTTTATTTTTAATCTTCTGGTAAAGATAGGCAGCGATTTTTTTTTTTTTAAAAAACGGAAACTGATGATCATTGTACTTTTTCTCCAATAGTTTTTTATTTTAACTACTATTTGAAAAGGTTTCAGACTTTCAGGTTCTTTCACCTGAACATCTTCCACCTAAGGCTGGGTCACTTTGTCAGTGACTATATCTGACAGGTTAGCAATCAGAAGATCCTGTTCAACAGAGTTCCTTTGGACTAGTTGCTCTCCATTCATATATAAATTCATGGTCTTTTGTCAAAGCAGCTTCTGCCGTATCATCATAAGTTATAAAACCCATCCTTGTATTCAGCAAGCAGAAAGCATAATAATCATTTAGATTCTACATTGTGACACTACTCTGTTGCTTAACGAGGGCATTGATTATGCTCAAGAGAAGTTTGAGGAACAGCTTTCTTTAGTCTCAAATTTGCAACAGTTCCCCTTTGAGTTGGCAGTACATTAATGGAAATGGAAACTTGCCTCATTCTAAATGTCAGAATAATAGAGCACCAAAAACAATTCAGTCATGTCTTTCAAACCACGCACATATGGTTCAGCACCAAATGTCACTATTCTTCCCCACTTCCTTTCCATTTGTCACTATCTCTGTTGATCATCATTGTTTGGGTTAAAACTTTCATGAAGGCTTAATGCAAAGCTCACCTTTACAGTGGCTAGACATATTTGTGGCATATTCTACACTTGGTATATGTCTAATATAGTCTTTCTAAATGCAGCTGATTGGAGATGCAGGGTAGTATTACCACTTATATACTCCAGAAAAGTTTCAATTTGACTCATCCTAATTTTTGAGAATTTGTTTCCGACATTTTGCTGATTTCTTTAGGACAAGTTACACCAGAAAAAAAACTAGTGGAATGGAAGGGATTAAATTTTCTATTTTCTCTTGCCAAATACACAATATCTATAAAGTAACTAACAAGTACTCAGCCATAAGATCAGCTTTTTTGCAAATGTTTTTCTTTTTCATGAATGCTAAAATTTTGAACGCCTCAATAGCATTTTTCCTGAGAGTGCACCTTCCTATGTACCCTTCCTCATAAAACAACACCCTTTTATGGCTTAAAGTGGTAACTCACAGTGGCATTATTTTACCTGTTGTTACACTGTTTATATGCTGGTTGTCATCCAGATTTTCAGATAGATACATTTCCTTCCCTAAAAGATTTCAATGCGGTGACAGATGTAAAGCAACAGCTAAGAGAGGCAAAAGGTGTGGGAAAGGAAGAAGATGGACAAAGTAAAGTTATAAATACTGGATTGATAAGTCTTCAAAAAACCAAATACTCCAGAGTTGCAAAATGCCCCAAATATGCAGCCTATGACCACATGATTGCATGTTATTTTCCCTTTTTCTTCCCAGAGGATGTTGGCCTCATTCAATTAGTAGAATGGATGACATTCACTTAGTGGTTTTTCTGTGTCAAAGTGTTGTAACTTGTAAAAATAAATGCCTCAATAAAGTTCTCGATAGGTGGGGCAAAATTGTATATTTTTTTCTTCTTTTGAAAAACAAATAAACTCAATATATTCAGCTGGAAACACATATCTGGCTTCAGAAATTTCTAAATGATGTTTCGTCAGTTGATAAGGAAGAGAAAAATGGAATTGTACAGTAGTAAATGTCGTTCTTTTCCCCAAATGTTAACCACTCTGCCCTTTCCCTATGCTTTTCCATGGGATGGGAGATAACATTGGAGATTATTTCACTAATCCTTGCTTTTTTCTTAGTTACCTGTGCTTGTGTGTTGCTAGAGAAGCATTCAGAAAAGACTGCTGATTTGAACAAGTATGACTAAGTATGGTAAATTTGCTTAACACAGGCTGCAGGTTTAAGCTCAGAATTGGCCTTTTTTGAGTATCAGACACTTTGCTCTAAACTTCTGTTAGGAGTTTTAATTTTTGTTTTCGCTTTCACTCAGCTCTTCACTTGGTCCAAAGCATGGTCTGAAGACATGAAAATGAAGGGTATGTCAGCAATTTGGGAAGAAAGGTCCTGAATTCTTTCATTTTCCACCCTTACTCTCAAATGTTAGAGAAGATCCAATAATTTTATGTGTGCTGGTACTGTGTGACAAACCTTTCAACTGATGAGGAGAATGACATAGTATCATCTGCTGATTTTCAAACCATAGCATGAAATTACCATGTGAGTGAGATGAGTGTGAAAGCCCTGTTCCTGAGGAGAGATTAAGGGTCCCCAGGGACAGGAGGAAGTGGTTCGAGGCGGGCACAGAGGGCACCGGCTCAGTCAGCTTCCTTGCTACAAAGGGCCATGAAAATGTCAATCTGGCCAGCAACTTTTTTTCTGCATAGGAAGGATAGAGAAAGCAGATCCTGATTTATATTTGTACTAAAACTGTGTTGTGCTCACAAAGAAGTATAGGGGGGCATTTTAATGAGGTAATTTATAATTAATCAGTCTAAACATCCTTTCCATTTCTTTCCTTCAATATGAACTTAATGTAGCTGAGAAGTCAGGCGATTGTTCTCAAAATGAAATGCAGAAAACAGGAATTCAGTAATGTTTTTATCATATATTCATGTTGACATAGCCACCTGAATAGAGATTTTGTGTATGATCTAATAATGTTAATCCATTATTCCAAATGTTGTTTTGTTCTATTTAAAAAAATGCATGAGAAACTAATTTCCCAACCAGCATTTTAAATGACTATTCACTTTAGTAAGCTGAAGTATTTTAATTTGTTTCTTTGTGTCGAAAACTAACAGAAATGTAAATAGAATTGAAAACACAGAACTTTATTTTCAGTAGATAAACATTCTTTTGCAGTCTGAGACTCTTTGTACAACAATGTCTTATACATAATTTTCAGACATCCAAAGAAACTATGTATTCCTTTAGCAATACAAAAGTCCGTAGCAGAAATAAAAATAAAGTTAAAATAAAAATAAAGTTGAAATTCGTGTTAAGTTCCTTAAAATTCACTTGTAGGTCTAGTAAGTTCTGGTGATAAGAATTGTCAGGAGCTAAAGCACACATGTCACAAAGCTTTTAAACAAAACATCTTTCACTTCTCCAGGAAATAAATATCAGTTGTACTTTAAAAATAATTTAACAAAGTTATTTTATGGCCACTGTATAACAGCAGTTATTGCTGTGTAAATTAAAATAACTAATCAATTAATACAGGAGTAATTTTATTACCAAATGGATAGAGGAGGTATGAAATGCACTAATTAAAAGCATTGTCTGCTCTGCTTTACACTAATGATTCTCTAAGAACCAATGTTATTTGTGAATTAGCTTAATCACAAAGGAATTAAAGAGAACAAAATTATTTGCATGGAAATACTACTCTAGATGCATGGAGGCTAGACAGAAAAAGCACCCAGAGTAATTTCTATATCTGATCAACTTGTCTAATCCATTTTGCTGTGGATAGTTGGCCTGACATGACTTCAGATAAGTTTAATAGGGATAAAAGTGGCATGAAGTGTATAAATCTATGAATTTGCAAGTACAGACGTGTTTAGGGATTCATTTATCTTTAAGGGCAGAAGAAGGGGAGAAAGGTCAAAGTAAAATCTGGATACATTTGTAAATACAGATAATTCCATGGGAAATTTGGAAAACAACTAAAACCCATGCAATTTGGATGGCAAATCCTGATGACTTTACTCGGTTTTCCTGTACAAAAATAATTACTAAAGTCAAACAAAAAAGACTTCAAGATCTGGAACTCAAAGACTCGATGTGGAAGTCCTTAGGTAAACCTACAAGTCCTGTTGATTACTGCCCAAATATAGCAGACCTCTGGCATTCAGCTTTCTGAGCTGGCATGATCAGCGCATAATGTCTTTGGAGCTAGAGCTGCCAAGAGAAAGGGATAAGAGACAGCCAAATTATGATATCACACCAATAAAACCTCATCGTAGTGACATATATAAAACACTCTGTAAATTGCTTTTTGTAACTTTTAATTTATTAAGAGCTTTTGAACTATGTTTTCATTCTGTGACATGTTTTCATTTACCTCTCATATCTCTCATTAATTTGTTTCCTGTTTGAGAAATAATACCACATTTTTGGCAGTTTGAAACTGCTGAAAAAATATATCATACCCTTCATGAAATAGCTTGCCAGAGAATCAGGAGTGTGCAGTATTTTGAATTGCTAGGCTGAATTACAGTGAATTATTTGACTACTCAATTTGCCTAGTATCAAGGTTAAGCCATGATAGCTCCCTACCATGTTGTTGTTTGCTTATCCCTGAGCCCAAATTCAGAACAGCTTCTGCAGCTGATATCTGGGGCCCTGAACAATTTGGAGATGTGGATTTGTGATGTGTGGACCTGTTTTCAGGGTGACTGGCAGTGTTAAATAAGACAGATCAGAAACAGTTTTTCCAGCTAGCTCCGGGAATGGTGGGGATGTACCATCAGCAGACATAGTTCAGGGTTCAAATATTGGCATCCTGCTCTCTTCCCAATCACTGTCTCTATCTGCCATAAGTTCATAAAGGTGACTCAGCTATTCTGGGAAAGGGACCGAAGGAGAGAGTAAAGGATTAAAATAACTCTATACCATATCATAGAGTGCTGACCACTCAGGTATCCACCCATAAATCCATTCAAGAAGCACTTATGCTTCTCCTACAGCCTGCTCGACACATTTTTTCAACTACTCCTGTACAAACAACTGTTGAACCATGAGCCACAAAGTTTCTGATGGAAGCCTGAAACCCTCTCCCCTCTAGACATGCCTTGCCAAAATTTTATCTGGATTTATGGTCCATTAGCTAAAAGGCAACTGTTTCAAAGTGTTAGGTCTTTGAAGAGCAAAGCAGTTAGATCTTGTTACAGGTAGAGTTTGCAGCTATTGAAAATATATAGCACATCTGGAACCCTACAGATATTATACCTTTTCGCTTTGCTAATACCAATCTCTTTATGTTACCTGTGATCTAAGTCAGACAGTGTCTTTGACTATTTTCAAGAAATGGGACCAACAAAGAAATACTTCTAAAAGTAAGGAAATCGGGTACAAAGCTAGCTGAAGTTTCCTTTTCTTTCCAGTCTACTGTACAGAACATTGGTCAAGAAGGAAGTTGCAATACCTTTGAAGATGACCTTTCAAGGCCAGGCCATTCAGGTGATATTAATATTTCTTGCCAGCTCCTGAGTTAAACCCCACAGGAGGGGAAGGGAGTGTTTGAATTGAGGGACACTGAATCCAAAGCAGCTTTTGGAATGGATTGGTGGGAAGGGCTTAATCACACTTGGGAATGATTTCCCACAGTTCATGTGTCAGACAGTGAGGAAAGATCTTATGAAAGTAACAGGGGCCAAAGGTTTTGTGATGAAAACTGGGGCAGAGAAGAAAAAGCTTATTTTTGTTTCTTTTCGAAATATGGCTGGATTTTGACATGAAAAAATATCAGCTTCCTGCTGTGTAGGAAGCTCATGCCATGAGATCAAAGAACAGTGAGTGTCTAGCGACTAGCTCACATTGATTTTGGAAGCTGAGTATTTGAAATTAAAAAAGTCAGACCCTGGAGCAAACAAGAAATGAATGAACATCCAACACGCAATGCTATTTTACCTAAGAAAGAGAACTGGAGACTGATTTCCATACATTCAAGAGACCCTGAAGAACCATGAGGGTTGCACTTTTGCCATGGTGGGATCTATACTGGGATGTAAATGCCAGCTGAAATCCAGCTATGGCAGGAGTCACTAGAGGGTACTGTAATACACAATATTATTTCTTGCACATGAGTGTCATTCAGTCTTTGTGTCAGAACTAAGGCTTGTCATTTAATTTTTTTGGGGTAGAATCTGGTGTAAATAGAGATAAATTCATTATTTAGTCTGTCTTTAACTGTTTCACTAGACTCACCTGTATATATCCATCTACTAGAATGGAGCAACACCTGCATGCTGTTCACCAGCATCTTCATTGGAGAACCAATGTAGTCATGGGAAATGAAACTGAAAGAAAACAAGTATTCTCCCTAACACTAGTTTCACCTCTAAATACAAACCAGCTTGCAGTACAGATAAAGCTACTTCCCAAAAGCACACTAGATCTCATGCAAATTAGCAATGCTGTGCTGTGTGGGCTCAGAGAGACTACTGTAGGGTATACACTGGGGAATCACCCCCTCCCCCAGGAAGTTGGTCGCTTCCCTAGAAATAACTTGAATAATTTTGATGCTAAGGACTTTACTTCCATGATGCCAAGTGACACCATTCAGAGTTGAGGCTGAACTTTGTATGGATTTCTCACCTTCCGCCCCGCTAACTCCTCATATCTGAGTTCCTAAGGACATTGCCAGGTGTTCTGGGAAAGGCCATGAAAAATGAGATAACTGACTCCCCCTCTCTTCCTTCTTATTTTAGACTTCCAGTAAGGAGGAGATTTACACACAGCTCCTAGGGGACTTTTATTGCCAGTAGTTAGTTGTACTGCATGAATATATATTTTTTTTTCTGAGTGTCTTTCATATATCTATAGACCCCTATATATGTGTATTTTATTACCTTTAAATCTGCATTTTGTGAATTAATTATAATTATGCTGTCAGAATGAATAATAAAATGTGGTTATGTGGTTATCTAGGAGGTTAGATATTCTCTTTCAGATACAGTTAACAAATTCCTGTTTGTGATTATTAGCTCAGTTTAGATAAGCTGAACTGTCGTCTGATCCAGTTGACATGATTTAGTTGTAGCTGCTACATACATGATCCTGGAAGTCTGAATCTGTCTCTCTTCTTCTCCCATACTTTTGTTTTCAGATATGCTTTCTTGACATTTGATCTCATATAGATATATTATCTCATTTCCAAGTTTTCAATTTTGGTTCCTTTTTTGGTTGGCAAATTGTTATCAGAGTATTTCTGTTTTCTGCAGATATGGTAATTTTTTACTACATAGTCAATTAGTACTTGCTAGTAATAACCTGGTTATTCTGATTATTCATTGTTAGAGCTGTGTGAATGATCACTGAAGTCATATGGTTCTTTACTCCTGATAGGACAAGTGAAATAGATGCAAAAGTAATCACATTTCTAATCTTTACATTATTTATATACATTTCCACTGTGTTTTTTTATGGTCAATAAAACTTCAATATTTTCCCCCAGATATTTCCAAATATTTTAAAAAATTATTTATATGCTCTTATAGCCACAATATTGGAATTTGGATTTCTTTTGTTTAGAATGACTTCTGATCACAGAGTTATTAATTTCTATTTTATTCAAAACGCTTGAAAACATCTCAACATTTAACTCGCTTCAGTGAATTAAATGCAAATAATATTAATTGCAGCAAACAACAAAGTATTACTAAGTACTAATAATAACCAAAGAAAAATGATGCATAGTATACTAAAATTATTGAAAGTAAATTTTCTGAATAGTTCCTAGAAATAGCTCTGCATTTTCTGAACTCTTCTAATCACTTTGTCCTGGTGGAAGCTGCCATTTTACTTACAATCCACAAAGAAGATCCAGATTTATTAT